>NC_056748.1:429145886-429423386 GCF_019279795.1 Protopterus annectens | reverse complement strand
TGGGTACATCATTTACTGCCATTGCCTTTGTTTTAGCTTTGTTAATTTTGTGTCCTGAAAAGATATGAAATGGTCTCAAAATGTTCCACAACACGGTCATGTCTCGTTCTGGTTTTGTCATGTATAAAATAATATCATCTGCAAATAGAGCCAGTGTTTCTTTACTATCATACCAATTATATCCTTGAATTTCTTAGCCCCTTATTTTCTTTTCCAGTGGTTCTAAATGTAATGCAAATAAGAAAGGGGAAAGAGGACATCCCTGCCTGGTTCCTCTGCTCAAGCAGAAATTATCAGAGAGGGTCCCACCCACTTTAATTTTCCCCTCTGATCCCTCATATATCTTCCTAATCAACCTTATAATTTTTTTCAGGAAATGCAAATGCTTCCATTGCCCTGCTCATAAAGTCCCAGCTTACTCTATCAAATGCTTTCTCTGCATCAAGACCCACCAACAGCAATGGTATCTTCTTACATTCTGCTACTCTCTAGGTAATCAGTGTTCTGTTAATGTTGTCAAATGTTTGCCACCCCTCCACAAAACCACATTAATCCATATCTTTCAATTTTGGCATTACTTTTGATATCCTTTTAGCCATTATAGACATGGACACTTTATAATCGTGGTTTTGTATTGAAATGGGCCTGTATGAAGCTGGAGCTAATGGAGTTTTACCCTCTTCAGGTATTACAGCTACCACTGCTTCCTTCTAGGATATAGGTACTTCTCCTCTTCTTAAAATACTGTTAAACAAAACCTTCCAGATATTTATCAGTCTTTTCCCTTATAGGTTCCAAACTTCCACAGGAAAACCATCTATTCCTGGGGACCTTCCTGTAGATTGGTCATACATTATCATTTTTTATCTCATCTCCTATCTTAACTGTTAGTAATTGATCCTCACCTGCCTCTAACCTTGGCATATTTAATTCTTCCATAAATATTCCCATTTGTATATTCTCTTGATTTCCATATTTCTCTGCTTTATACAGACTTTCATTGAATTTCCAAAATATTTCTAATACCACTACAGGATCCCTTGTTACCTTCCTTGTTATAGGCTCCCTAAGCTTGGCAGCAGCCATTTCTACTTTCTGATGCCTGAGGCATTATACTAAAAGTTTTTGTGCTCTACTGTTATCAAATAACATTTGCCTAACAGCAATTTTTCTAAATTTGTGCATATTATCGAGGTAATCCCTTATTTTCTGCTTAGCATTCTGCAGTTGATCCTCCTTTTGTTCTGAGATTCCTCCATTCTGCAATACTTTAGCATTTGTCAGTCCCTGTAAATAATTCTTTTTTACTTCTTAACCATAGCCCCTTTCCACCCTATTTTTAAACTCCACCTTAATTTTATTCCACTCCCTACCTATATTTTCAGAAAAAATTTCTATCCACTGTAATAGCTCCTGAATAATCTCCACTACCCATTCCTTAAAATTCCTCTCTTTTCAACAGATAGGTGGGAAAGCGCCAGTGTCTCATTTTTATTTCATTGCCCTGTGTTTTTATTTTAGTTATTAGTGGTGCATGATCTGAAATAATTATTGGGTGCATATCAAGTCATTCAATTAAATGCACACATTCCTGTGAAATGTAAATTCTGTCTACCCTGGGTTCCTATT
Source organism: Protopterus annectens (assembly GCF_019279795.1). NCBI lineage: Eukaryota > Metazoa > Chordata > Ceratodontiformes > Protopteridae > Protopterus > Protopterus annectens. The sequence goes on along the minus strand of NC_056748.1, from coordinate 429,421,757 downwards.
ACGTTGTCGAAACTATAAAACTTTGAACACTACAAGATTGAACTTGTACGTTTGAAGTTTTATAATTTCGAACAACAAAAAAAAAAAATAAAAAGCAACAAACAGAAGTAACTCTTGTAAGCAGGGAGGCAAGCCCCCCCAGCACCCCCCACGTGGGGCAGCCCCCCTGCTTACAAGACTATTTCTTTTCTTTTTTTTTTTTTTTTTTACTTACTCGAAGTTCTGAAACTTTCAACAAAAGGTTTCGACCTTATGATGTTCGGAGTTTCAGAACTTCCATAATGTAATAGGAACCCGTCTAGCCTAGCCCAGTTTTTATATCTTAGGGAATAATATGTAAATTCACTCTGAACTCCTGTTATTGAATTTATATCTTTCATGCAAAATATTTTCATAAATAAAGTTCTTCAAAAATCTACCCTCCTTTGTTATACTTTCCTTCTGGGCCCTTTAGACACATCTTCACTGTTGAAAATCACATTCCAGTCCCCTCCTATAAGTAATATTCCTTGTTGAAAACTGATTATTTCTCCCAGAATTTTCTTAAGCTCAATTATAGCAGTTTTAGGTGGAATATAAATACATGCCAGTGTAATCCTCCTCCCTTGTCAGTAGGCCCTTAGCACTACAAATCTGCCATTACTATCTTTTTATTCTATTCTATCACTATTGGAGCTCCTCTTGCAATTAATATAAGTACCGTTTTCCTTTGTTCTAGGTATTCTGCTGAATAACCATCATGAAAACCTTTCTTTACCAAATTCATGTTCAGTACTTTCTAAGTGTGTCTCCCATAAAATACCTATTTGCACTCTACATTTTTTAATATAGTTTACTACTCTTTCTTTTTTGTATTTATCTGTGAGACTGTTGACATTTAAAGACATTACAGAAAGCATCATTGCATTGAAAGTTATTATTCCCACCTTTTACATATAACACCTTTTTTTGTTAAATGTCTATTTTCAGCTTTTGTGTTACATGCATACATTTTTGACAGGTTGAACTTTTGTACAGTTGTTTCTTGTCATATCCATTTGAGCCTATGTCACATCTTATAAAAATTTTGTTTTATGGAAAGCCCTCAAACAAAAAAAACAAACATACCCCCAGTACCCCCTAAATCTTATTAACTTAATACTAACACAAAACTATGTACATCTGCAAATACTGAACTGTTACCCTCCTAATAGGAACAACAGTCCCAAACTGTCAGCCACACACTCAGACTTGAGTTAACCTAAAAGAAAGGTTAAACATGCTAAGACACATGGTGCAGCCTGTGCTTCTACTAAGTGCTAATTAGTTTTGTCTTTTCTTTATAGCTCTCTGCTCTATGTAATTTCTTGATAACTGCACCACCTCTTGTCACAAATGCTCTAGTTAAGTATTAAGCTGATTTTTTTTTTGGCCTTGATGATAGTGATACCTTTTAAGTGTTTGCTTTAATCAGAAAGCTTGCAGCAATGTTGATATAGACTAATTTCAATGGCTGCAGTCACATTACATGAATGACAGTGAGATCCTTATGTAAGAGAAAAAATGTGGATATAATGAAGGAGAAATCAGAATATAGTAAAACCTGTCCAGATTTTTGTTAGTGTAATTATACATGCAGATGCATTTTTTTCTCTTTTTCCTCTTGTCAGATTTGGAGATGGAGTTCGTCACTATGTCCTGAGAGTGGGCGACTATCACACATCAGTAGATGATGAATTTGAACGTGAGATCCCTGTTCAGAGAATAATCCTACACAGGAAGTACCGCCCTAGCAGCAATGATTATGACATTGCTTTGGTCAGAATGACAGGTCAGGAAGGACAATGTCTCACCTTCAACCACCATGTTCTTCCAACTTGCTTACCTGAGGAACAGGAGAAACATTCCATACAGAAGCAAGTTTGTTTCATTAGCGGTTGGGGTGATACAGGTGAGAGAATAATTTGTTCGTGTTTGAAAACTGTCTTATCTCCAGTTTTGGCATGTAGGCTACACCATGTGTCATCTGTAGTTCTGAAAAATCTTCATGAGCTTTCCCCTAAAAAGTTAAATCTTCAGCTGCATACTGCATTCCCCATAAATGGTTAGTTCTGTACTTTATTTGTAAGTCAGTTGTTTTGTTTCAGTAGTATAATTTCCCAATACAGTGCAACTTCCAGAGCAGAACTGTGGACTAAAACACAAGTCCGTTAGAGTAACTTTGTATTCTTTACAGCAAGGCTGTAGCTAGTTCAGCTAGTACCTTGGCAGGTCCCAGACTGCCACACACTGAACGCAACACTGAGAACCCCCAAAAAATAGTCCTCTTAAAAGCTCAGCCCTACCCCCCAGAATAAAAAAGCTGCAGCAAGAAACCTCCACAACCTCCTTGCTGCAGTTAAAAAACATCTAAACATGTTCCTGTAGGTGGCCATAATATCATCACTGGCTGATTAAATGAATACTAGTACCCCACTTGTGCCTAATCTGCAACACCTCTGAGGTGCTGATTGTGCCCCTAACATCTTGCAGCCACGTCTTCACCACACTTTAGCTGTGCTACTGCTTTTAGAGTACTTGCCCAGCTTGTTTGGACTAAAATCTCTTGACAATACTATCTTATGCTTACCACCAGACAGATACTGAATATTCCAGAGGTTAAGAAGGCAGTGTAGGAAAACTTTTGGAAAGATGATGCTTGCTGACTTTGGTGACTTAATTAGTGCTGTCCAAGAAGACAGCACTGAGAAATTCATACACGAAAAGATGGTTGTAAAAAAGGTGCATTTAAATTGTATATATTTTTTTCAAAACCATTAAGCGTTCCAACTTGTAAATTGCAAACCTATTCAGGAATTCAGAACTGGATTTAAAGATCAGGTAGATTTTTGAAGAACTTTATTTATGAAATGAGCTTAAGGAATCTGCATAGCATGCTATATATATATATATATATATATATATATATATATATATATATATATTTTTTTATTTTCTTTAGCACTTGTTTACCTGGATTGTCCATCCAAACATAAGTTGCCCCTTTTCAGTGGTGACTTAGGGAGAAAAGCTTCAAGTATAAATACATGTACAAAAAGCAGATAAGAAAAATTACAATGACTTTAAGCAATTTAACAGAATAAATGCAAATAGAAGTAGTAGTAAAAATGGAGTTTTAAAAAAGATAGTGCATATCGATAAATAAAAAAAATGCAAGTCACGAATAAATTCTAATACTTGAGTACAGCAATGGTTCAAAACAAAGGAAGTAGAAGAAAAGCGAAAGTCATTTGCTAGAGCATTCTTTTAAAAAGTGAGGCTTGAGGGGAAAAAGTGTGACAATGTGTTTGTGCAGGTGATAGTTATACAGCAGTGTGTTGGAAGAGCAAGGAGAAAAGACAAGGTAACACAAGTGGAAATAGGTAGAGGTGCCTGCACAGAAAGTGGTTGGATCATGTATGGGGTGTGAGAGAAGTTAAAACAGAAGATTAGTAGATAGCTGTGTGAGAGGAAGATTAAGTAAGAAGATTTAGGGTGGTTGTCATGAAGAAAGGCTATAAGATGCCACTGTATGGTTTGTGACTGTGTAGAGGGAGATACAGAAGGAATGTGATGTGAAAGGAGATGAATGAAGAGGGGAGAGAAAAATCAAGGTAGTGAGCCAGAAGATGTTAAAGGGGAATATCAAGGTATCATAAAAATAATGGGGAAATGTGAGTAAAAAAGTAGGAAGTAGTAAAGAAAGTTAAAGTAAGTGTTTATGTAGGAAGAAAAGATGTCAGAGACATAGGCTGTAGATACATCTGTATAGTGTGGATGGATTGGAATTTTTATCTAGCCAGGAGCTGAGCATGAACACAGCCATATGATTATTAGTTGTTGCAATTGAGACTTGAAAGATTTCACCTAAGGTATTTATGAGCAAAGGGGATATAGTTCCAAATTTTGGAGATATGAGATGAATGGAGAGTTGTTGGTAGGCAGAGATGTTTGATTTAGTTATTAGGAATAATTTGTGTATCTTCTGAGCAGAGAGGCCTATTTTGGTGAGTAGTGCTGAAGGATGTCACTGTACTTTGTATCATACAGGCTGCTGAGAAGCAACCTGTGCCTGGCCTACAGAGCAGTTTCTGACTCTGCCCTAATGGAAATCAAATGGGACAAGAGTCACTTGCTCCAGAGATCTCAACCTAGCCTGTGACATTAACAAAACATGTTGAGAGACAGATATATCTCCCAGAGATTGCCAGTCCTCTGGAAATAGCTCCCATTTCATGTGAAGCAGAGCTCCTCAATGACCCTGTTTGGAGAGTTAGTGAGGATCCAGTTTAAGGCTGCTTTCCTATTAGAATGCTTATTGTACCTAGTCAGTGATCTAATAAGCTAGGTTAGCCCAAATACGTTTATTGCATCATTACTGTTGTTATTGCTTAGGGTCTGCCAAGTCAGTATTTGCCCATTATGATAGCTTCCCTTGGAATGTTTGAGGAAACACATGGGATGAATTATTCTGTATCTATATTATTGGCTGGTGGAATGTAAATTCCTGTTATGCTTAGAGACTTGTATTTATTTATCCTCAGAAGGGACATAAGGATTTCAGCATTATTTATTTTGGGGTGAGGGGGTTTGAGGGATGAAATATTAAAGGAATTGTAAAGAATACCACCTGTCTTTTTTGGTTCTGTCTAGTCGTAGAATATAATATCCTGAAGGGTAATCATCTTTGACATTTTGCTTTAGACAGGTTTCAGTAGATGAAATGACATTTGGTGAGTGATATGGTATCAGGGCATACAAGTCTTCCAGTTTATTTGTAAAGCTTCTTAAATTTATAGTAAAAAAATGTATGCTGAGTAATTTTGTTGGTTGAGAGGAGCAGGATTGTGAACCATAGATGTTGGCGTGCTGTGAGAAGGACCAGGGTTTGGGTGGATATCCCCCACATAGTTTGATAGTCATGACTGAATGTAGGATGGAAGGGGGTCATTTACATTTGGATTTTATCCCATTTCCTAAGTTTTAGGAATATGGTATGACTGATCTTAAAAAGTTGAATGAAAACAGGTAGCACACTTGCCTTTGGTGCAGAAGGTTGTGAGCTCTCTTTCCACACTGGGTAGTTGGATTAATTGTCCAATACTCCACTGTAAAGCAGCATGTGTGCCATCCTTCTGGTGAGATGTTAAGCTGATGCCCCATCTGCTTGAATTGGTGGTAGCTCAGTTGAACATAAAAGCTCCCACAGTACTTATTGAAAGGGGTAGGGGAAGTCCCCTCCCCGGTGTTCAGGCCAAGTTTCCCTGAGTCAGTATGAATATCTCCTCGGGTCTCCCCTAAAAGAGGCCATTGGCCTATTGCAACCAACCTGGCCAACAACGTGTAAATAAACAAATAAAAGTTGTGGATAATAAGTCTGGAGATAAACTGAATATACAGTGGGTGGTGTTTTGTCTACAAAATGGTGCTTGGAGGTGGTAGTTATTTTTTGTGGAGGGATAAATGATAGGAGGAAAGGTATGTTAGTAGTACTAGTGCATGAATTATAATTGACAAGGTGATGTGATATAATGAAATGGAGAAGGTTTTGCTAGGAAAATCTAGGGTGTGAGTGGAGTGATGGAAATGAGGAGGATAAGTAGCATGGGTGTGTTGGTATGGGGTAGCTTAATTAGATAGAGTAGGGAAATGGTTATGGGATGAGGGAATTAAAGAAAGTAAGGTTAGTAAAGAGAATGTTAAAGAGTGATTCACTGTGTAAGACAAGGTAGTAAAATGAAAACTGCTGATTTACTGTGTATGAGTGTAGACAGACTGAGGATAGGGAGGTGTAAGCAGTACAGTAAGATGAGGGGAAGGCAGAGAAAGAGATTATAAACATTAATCTTTTGTATTATATGAGAGGGGATGAATGGGAAGGGGAGTTTTGCTAACAGTTTGCTTAGGCCTACTGTGAGGAAGGGGTCTGAGTAGGAGTGGAGATAGTGGAAAGCAATATGGGAGAGAGAGGGGGTGTTTAGAGTATTGCTAAATGTTAGCTGGCAACTAGAAATAGGTAAAGAAAAGAGTGATTCTATGATAGTAAAGTTGTTTGTGGAGATATAGAAGTTAGGTGTCGTTGGTAGTATAATGCTAGAGTAAGGTGAGGTGGGTAGGATAGGGGAAAAAAGACAAGAGTATCAGTGCTTATCTGACCTCAGAGCCCCTTTGTTGAAGAAAGCAATCAGTCTGTAGTTGATGCTCAGCATTTAGCATGGAGACACAAAGTAAAACAGAGTTTTCAGTTACTGGATACGTACAAGAAGAAGCTAGGGGTAGGAAGTAATTGGTTTACACAGTGTGATATAATGGTGAAGTGAATGGACAGTGACTGATTAGGTAAAACCTGTATCTAAAAAAGGATAGGCATGTACAGTGTTAGCATCCATGATTGGGGATGGAGGGACAGGAAGAGAGGAAGGAACAGTATGCAGAGGCTTGCAAATTTGAGGGTAAGGGCTCTGTTTATTGTCCAGAGTTTGAAAATGAAAAATAGCAAAAGGCAAGGTGAGTTCTATTGGTGGCGTATAACATGCTCATACAGTGCAGACAGAATCTGGAACAGAGTGCTGGACTGAAGAACCTGGAAACTAGAACACAGTGTTTGGGGTGCCTAAGTGAGATGATGGAAGCAGAACATTACTATATTTAACTGTGGCGAGGCACAGTGCTGTACATCATTACCAACAGGGTCAGGAAAATTACACTGCTGTCTTAATTAATAAATTTGTTGTAAGATGGATGCAGTTGAACTAAGGGTAATTAGGTCCCATATGCCAGTCACTTGGAGAAAGACAGGCCCTGTAAGAGAAAGAAGTAAGGCAGGAATCATTGTCACAACAAAATAGCAATATTGTGCAGCACATAGATGAAACTGAGTAAACCGTTACAAGTTTCACAGACCTGACGGCAAACTTAGTGCAGTTGTCCTTTTCTCAACTCTAAAAACTTGTCGCCGTTAATGTCATCGTGACCAACATTCCTAATAAAACTCGGACTCTATCCATTCTGCCTAATGGCTTCAGTGACTACTGTCCTGTCATAAGACACTGGTTTCTTAAAGCAATTTCTTGGTCACCTAAGCTGAAAACACGCTAAACAATACCTCCTAATTTCGCTTTATTGTAACTTCAGCAGCTACAAGTTGCTAACTGGTCCAAATTTTGCAACACTAATAAATCTAAGGACATTTTTTCAATGATTTTATGCAGTTTACTTACTGACCTACAAATCAAAAAACCTTGAATGTTTCATTAACCCATGGAACACGATTACTTTTAATACCAACAGAGCTGAATTCAAAAAGCATAAGATGGCATGGGTGGAATGAAAAAAAAAAGATAATGGTACCTCAGATAAATAACAGACATAAATGTACCCCAAACAGTCAACCAGAATTTTTCACTAATGAAGCTACAGCTGCCTACTTTAGAATCACAAACTCCTTAATTAGGAAAGCCAAAAATGTACAGGCTGCAATGAAAACCTTCAGTATAAGCAAGTTTTTTCCCCAAGTCATATCCTAACAACTTTCACACACAAGATGTGTTCAAATTATACAAAACAGTGCAACTGCTTATGTCACACCAGACCCCATCTTCACATTGCAGCACCAGTCTCTTCCCTGTACCCCTTAAACAAGAGCACCTCACATACTCACCATTCTACTTTAAATCCAGAAAAGCTATGCAAATGGAAAAGTGTATACTCACAATTGATAACACATTCAGTCCTCATTTCCACTATCTGCCGGATAAAGTTGTCCGAGTTTTTACAAGTCCCTTGGCACGTATATTTAATTTGTCACTAACCACTGACATTTTTTCATCCAGTTTCAAGCATACACTTATTATACCCCTGGCCAGAGTCCCTAATCCAGTCAGCAACAGAATACAGACATATAACTAACTTTGCTTTCTCAAAAAAATTTAAAAAATATATGCTCAAATGTTTAAACATATTCAAAAATATATTAACAGACAACCATGGATTTCAGCCAGAATGTAACATGCAGACAGACACTTTTCTTTAATATCCCAAATCTACATGCTAGTATGGATAAAGGTCTGGTAACAGTGGCCATATTTCTACATCTGTTAAGGACCTTGGAAAAAACAGTCAACTACTGTTTTCCTGAAAAACTTGTTATACATTTTATCAAGAAGTGACTTCATGACTTAAAACTTATTTAAAAAACAGTAACAGTTTGATGTTCCAGGACCCATTAGTGTGAGTCCTAAAACAGAATGACAGACCAGAAATGCAGCCTTACGTATAGTAAGAATGAGATTATCATTTCTGAAAATATTCCCATTTTGCAAGGTATGATAAACTTAGAGTTGATAATGTATGGGTTTGGAAGGGGCGTGTCCCCACATCAGGTGGGTACAGAGGCAAGCCCCCTGCAAAAAAAAACAAAAAAAAAACAGCTTTAACGGAGATCAGCAATGTTTAGCATTCACTGTTTTCCTGCATTTGTGTACTTTTTTTCATATTTCCTGTACTGTTACTTATGATTCTTGGAATTACAATATGGAGCCTTACAAAATGCATCCGTCAGAATTCCCGAACACAGCATCTGCTTTTTATACAGCATATCTGTCTAAGGGTTGGACCTCATTGTTCAGTTCTAGGCCCTCTCATCTTCTCTCTGTCTCTGTGTAAACAGCCAACTTTGGAAAATACCCCATTTTAATATTATTATATATGCTGCTGCTGCTGAGATTCTTACCTCAGCACAGCTGCCTGCAATGCTTATAAAATGTTTTGCCTTAATGTGGAACTGGGCAATTACCAACAAACACTAGTAAATCTATGATGATGGATTTAGTACAGATAAAAAAAATATTTTTACTGCCTCGTGCTCATACTCTGCCATATACCAAACAACAAAGTTATCTAGAAATCTTTTAAGTGAGACTGTCTTTCCCTGATCCGTAGAAGTATTTTTTTTAAACTTTTGTCTTAAATGAAGATAAGTTATTTGAGGGAGAAATTTCATTCGATAGGCTGTTCCACACAGCAGGGGAACATTTAAAGCAAGATTTTTTTTCCTCAGGTTTCCCCATAAAGCTACTGAGAAAATGAGGATTATGATGTTTTAAACTAGATAAACTCATAAGAGACTAGGAAGAATACTTGTTGGCAAGGGGTGGATAAAGTCCTTCACTGACCATTTTGTGTGCGGGAATATGTGAGAGATAGCTAGCTCTATAGCTGAGTTTGGAAGACATTTAGCTCTTTGAATAGTAATACAGTTGTTTGCTATGTACTTAGCCAGATGTATAACTCTTAAGGTGTTATTTTCAGTTGCTGTGAAGTCTGAAACCCAAATGTATATCACTATTTAGTGATTTCATTCCTCATTGATTTGCCAGAAAACCAAAAATATTAAGAGGAACAGACCAAAAGTATCATACAAAAATATGGATATTCTGTGAAAATTTGGTTGAAAAGAATGCTAGGACCATTCTCCAGGGGCTCTTTTCTTCAAATTTATAGCTGCTGTGTGGAACAGCCCATCCAAGGAAATTTCTTCCTCAAATAATCTATATTCATTCAAGAGAAAAGTTACAAAAATACTTCTGTGGCACAAATTCATGTTTCACATTTAAAAGATGCGAGTTAATCTATGGCTTAATCTGACTGCAAAAGGTATGGAGGTGCGTTTGCTGTCATCTCCTGCTATCATTTCTTTGGACACTCCAAAGACAAAAATGCAAATAAAAAAAAAATACACGTCTCCCCTCCAGCTACTTCTACTGTTAAGGTTTAACTTCTTCCTTGACTTTTTAAAGCCCTTATGTGCTTATTGTCTTATTAATTTTATTCTCCCTCCTCTTCTACTCCATACAAAAAGGCCTCTCTTCTGAGGAACAGCTATCTTCAGAATAAGAATTTGGACCACTCTTCTCAAATTTATTCATCTATGGGTTTTGAGTCTGAAGTGGATGATACTTTTTCAAACCAATCTGAGGAGGAACTTTGTTATGATGGTACTGTCCATAAAATGATGCAGCAGTTTAACTGGGAAGGAAAACAAGTTTCTGAAATGCAGAAAAGCAAATCTTGTTGCACGTGGAAATTCCAAAACTTCCCCATCTTGGAGGCTTTGGAAGAGGGTCCATATTACGGCATCGAAAAGGCCATTAATCGAACGGCTTTAATATCAAAAATGCTGTTCATCAAGGTGTGTATTGCGTGATCATGGTACAGTGAAGATCGGAAAATTTGCCCTTTCCTCACCGTTGTGCGATCTCTGAGTTGTTATATATAATTAGTGGGGAGTGTGGAGGGCGCAGCCCCCCACAAGAGCGACTTCGATGAATGGCATTTTTGATTTTAAAGCCGTTTGATTAATGACATTTTTGATGCCATGATATAGACCCTTCGGAAGATACCATTTTATCTACATCTGTAACTCCAGAATTCCAGCCTCCTGCACCTAAGAAGTCAGATAGATTCTATGAAGTACCCAGCACCTACAAGTATTTGTACAAAAATCTTTCCTCTGACCCAGAAGTTATCTCTCTGGAATTGGTTGAGGCTTCTCAACTTCTTCCATTTAATGCCTTACCAAATAAAAGGTACAGGAGGCCCATATACAGGTTCCTAAAGAAATTTTACACTTCTGCCATCTTGTCTTTCCATCCCATTAATTACCAGACCCATTGGATTAGCTTTATGTTTTCTGTTTTTGACAATATGTCTAGATTAATGTCAAACTTACCTGACTGTGACACTAACATTTCTTTGTAAGATATGCTCCATTCTATCACATAGGTTGCAAGACATTCCATGAAGTATAATACTGCTGATACCTCGTCTAGGGCAGCTGCTACAGGATAAATCCTGAATGAGGTATTCCTAGCCTTGTCTCCAGTCTTTACCTGTTAAGGCCAAACTACTGGATGCTTCTTTAGTCAAGGATAAATTGTTTTGATGCTCTTCTGCTGAAATAATAAAAAAGCTACACTAAAGATTTTGCAAGGTTTTGAGCAGATTTCCATCACCATTCCTAAGTTCTAGAAGAATTACCCCTCCAAATCTGTGTGCCTTTTTTTTTTTTTTAACACAAAATGCAAAACTCTTAGCCAAAGGAAACATTCTTACAAAAAATGGCAGGAAATACCCAGGTCTGATTTCAAAGGATTCAAGCGTTTTTTTTCAGCCAAGGTACTCATTTCTATTTTCTCCCTCCTACCATCTCAGCCTAGTCCTTCTTTGCTTTTTAAGTGGACTCTCTCACTGCCTTCCCCTTTATAGAACAGTAACATCTGATACTTGGGTTTTGAATATCACAAATAATGTGCAGAGATTACAGTGGAATTCCCCACCTATACCTTCATGAATTCCTCATGTCCCTTCAAACTAATATCTTATCCTTCCAATTCTGCCCAACCTGCTCCTTCAAGAAATAATACAGACTGTTGCTTCCCATCAAAAGAGTTTCTATTCCACACTATTTCTTGCCTCAAGGAAATAATTAACATGAAGTCCAATACTGAAATTATCCACTCTGAACACTTATGTAAAAGTACCAGCATTCGCTATGCTAACTTCAAGCTCTCTTTCTTCTGATCTTTTCTCAAGCTCTTTTGGTTACTCTAGATTTATAGGATATCTAACTACATATCCCTTTTCATCCAGACCATAAAAGATTCTTAGGATTCTGTGCTTTAGGATGACAGTTTGAATATACTGCTTTGCTTTTTGAGCCTTCCATGGCACCAAGCGTTTTCACAAAGTCCCTAGCTCCTGTTATAGCCTTCTGCAGACTTCAAGTTATCTATATTTATGTATACTTAAATGACTTTCTCATTCAAGCCATTTCAGTTCAGAATATTCTCCAGGCCTTTCAATTCACAACCAACCTTTTTCTCCAGAGTTCACTCTGGGTTTCAAAGGAGATTAGATAAGCAGTTCACAAAGAAACAATTGGAGGACATATCTATGGCTCCCAAATGTGCAACAAAGTGTTTGCATAGATACTTTTATGTCCCAAGCAAACTTCAAAGAAACTAGATGGCAAATGTTGGAGAGGTAATGTGGAAGAAAGAGGTACCTGGAACTATATGTTCTTGGAGTGTAATGAGTTGGCAGACTTTAAAAATTAACAAATAAAAAAGCGATCTTTTGAGTAAGTTGCTGTAAACTGCAGTGAAGCCATACACAAAATTCAGCAGCTAACATGGCAGCACAAAGACACCCTCAACATAAAAAAATTTAAGTTCAGAGGTTAAAACGGTACATGATATTTAATGAAAAATAAGAAAAATAATTACAACAGGTGAGTGCTTTCACGGTTCCGAGACTGCTTCATCAGACCTAACACAGAAAAGATATTCAACTATTTATACAGATACAAAACAATCATGAGCCTATAATTAGGAACGTCACATTTAGTACATATTGAAAAATCATCATTGATCTAACTAAATATCAGTTAAGTACAGATAAATAAATTGGTAATTACAGTTTTTATGTGTAAGTTCATGATTCATAGGTTCATAGGTGTGTACGAGGTTAATAGCCCTGGAGCCTTTACAAGCCTTGCCCAAAAAAAATTTGCCCAAGCACCATGCCACCCGATGTTAGTTCACAGTGCCCATATCCAGTATGGCAACTGGAATGATCCGTGGGGTGAACTTTGTTACCCATCCACTAGTCAAGATTTCTCTTGAAGAGGGTCAGCGAGGTGCTGTGCTTGACATGAATGGGAAGCTTATTCCAGAGTATGGGCAGTCTTTGGGAGATTAACCTGTCCCTCCAGCATGTTGTGTTAATTGTGGTAACGAGGTTGTCTCTGGAGTATGTGGCGCAGGGGGATTGGGATTTCTTTAGGTGTAGCATTTCAAGTAGGGCTGGGGTGGACATGGCTTTGTAAGTCAAGCAGAGATCACCTCTAAGTAGATGATAAGAGACTGAGTACAGCTGAAGTTTCTTGAGTCTGTCCATGTAGGACATGTGTTTAAGATGTAGGATCCTTTTTGTGAGGTACTTTTGTGGCCTCTCCAGCTGTTGTAGGTGTCTGGTCAGGTACATGCCAAATGGGGGGTTATATTCTATGATTGGTCTAATGAGGGATGAGTAGAAAGTGATGGTGACCTCTTTCTTCCTGGATGCAAAACCTTTGATTATAAGATGTGCCACATAGAAAGACTTTCTGACCACAGTGGCAGTGTGGTGGTCGAAGGTGAGGTGGCTGCCGACCTGGGTGCCCAGATCTCTTATGGCCTCTTCAAAGTTCAGTGGGCTCCCATCAATGTGGTAATTCATGGGAATTGAGTTTTTTTCCAAAGGGCATGATAACACATTTTTTGGCGTTAAGCTTCAGGCCATGGTTCCAACACCAGTCATTGGTCTCAGAGGCACCCTTTTGAAGGATGTTTGCATCACTTGGGAAGTTGATAATGACTCCTAGCTTACAGTCATCAGCGAACTGGATCAGCCAGAGTCCTTCTGTGTTGGCCTGGACTTCCGAGAAGTAGATGCCAAACAGGAGAGGGCCCAGGACCGAGCCCAGTGGGACTACACTCGTGATTTATTGACAGTACGACTTGGAATCCACAACTTTCACTCTGTGGGTCCTGTCTTTGAGCGAGTTTGCAACCCACCTAGTGATGTAAGGATTGATGCCTAGTTTGGTGAGTTTATCAATGATACCGGAGTGGAGAATGGTATCAAAGGCCTTGGCCAGGTCGAGGTAGGTTGTATGCACTGTCTTACCCTCATCCACAGCCTTGGTGACTGCCTCAAAGAAGTCAACCAGGTACAGCAGGCAGGATCTCCCTTTGACAAAGCCAAGCTGTGTGGGGTCAAGAGTTTGGAGACTGCCTATATCTTTAAGCAGGTCCATGATGCATTCCATAGCTTTGCATACCAGACTCATCAGGCTAATGGGGCGATAGTTCCCAGGGTCTGTAGTTGTTCCTCCTTTATGGAGCGGGATGACTGTAGCAGTGCGCCATTTGTTAGGGACATAGCCTGAGGTAAGGCTGTGATTGAAAAGGGCACACAGATGTGGTGCCAGTTTGTTTTGTAGCTCATGTTGGATGCACCCAGGGATAGTATCAGGTCCCATGGATGCTGTATTCTTGGCTTTGGACAATGCAGCTTGTACCTGGGCTGCAGAAATGGTGGTTACCAGGCTTTCTTCTGGTATTGTGATAGGGCCCTTCGGGGGGGGTAAAGTTGGCACTGAATCGGTTGGCCACTATGTTGGCTATATCTGTTGGCTCAGTATAAGAAGTGCCATTGTACAATAACTCAGTGTAAATCTGGGTATTGCCTTTGAGGTTTTTGATATAGCTATAAAAGGCTCTGTGGTTGTTTTTGGTGTCAGCCGCAATTCTACCTTCATAGCTGGCTTTAAAATATTTGATAAGGGATCTCATCTTTTTGTTGAGACTTATAAGGGAGGTTTTCCAGTCTTGTGACTTCATTTTTTTCTGCAACAGTTTCTTCCCTCTGTTGTAGAATTTATTGATGGCTGAGGACCACCAGATTGGCTTCCATTTTTTGGAGGAGAGCATCTTAGTTCTATTTTGTATGGCAAGATCCATGCATTTGTGTACATGCTCATACAGTGCATTGGTTTATGATTCAGCAGTCATGCAGCTATTTTCCAGTGGCATGTGTGCCGAGAAGTTAATCACCTCTGTTTTTAGTAGCCCAAAGTTGATTTTAAAGAAGTTTTTCAGGGTGGTCATCTTAGCAGGGGATGTAGGTGAGATGGAGATTTCCATGGTGATCAGTTTGGGGTCAGATTTAACCAGGGAGGAATTGACTATAGGTGGAGCATCTCCCATGTTGGGGATAACCAGATTGATGTTGCTTCCTCTAGTGGGGGTCAGAATGAGCTGGTCCAGGGGATTGAAATTGATAAATTCCAGAAAGTATTGGACCTGTACATTGGTACTTGAATAGTTTTCCCAGTTGATGGAAGGGTAGTTGAAGTCACCCAGTATTTTAGTATTGGGTTGGACCTTGATAGATTCCAGGGTGCTTAGGAAGTTGGAGTGAGAGTCTGGGGACATGTTTGGGGTTCTGTAGCAGGCTATGACTTGTATCAGCATCTTACCCAGTGTTCGCTGTACCTGAAGTATCTCAGATGCATTATGCTGGGCTACCAGTCTAGAGGTGTGTGTATCCTTTAAGAATATGAAGACATCACCATCTTTGGAGCTTGTACTGCGGTAGCGTTGTCGCCTCACAGTTAGACGTTGCTCATTCGATTCTCAGTTAGAGCGTCTTCTGTGGCGACATGCATGAATGGGCGTTCCTTCATTGAAGGTTGTGCGTTAGGCCTGGCAAGCCAGCACGTCAAAATCTACTGCCAATCATTAGCGGACCGGAGTTCCGCTGTGGTGACCCCCTAACCGGGAAAAGCCGAAAGAAACAAACAAACCATCTTTGGAGCTTCCGGTCCATATTCTGGAGCTGAAAGGTATGGAATGAGTTGTGGCCTGGGAGAGCAGGGGTGCTTTCTGCCTCTTAAACCAGGTCTCTGTTACAGCACAGATGTCGACATTCTCCATTTTGAGTGAGTGCATCTTGAGATTTAGACTTTTGGCATTGAGCAGCATGACCCTCAGATTGCATTTGTTTGTAGCTGTTACGGTGGAATTTTGATCTTTGGAACACTGCCTAAAAAAGGCACTATAGGGGTGGCTTCCATATCAGAAATCTATGGAGATAAAACCTATCCAATAATTACTTACATGTATTAAGTGTGAAGACATTCTACTGTTAGCAATCCAAAAAAAAAATAATAATCCTCTGAACAGTTGCAAGCAAATTAAACATCATTTAACAAAAGAAAAAATATGTAGTCATACATCTTACATACAATGTTATGTAGCAAAATGAGCACAGCTTATAATTAAAGGGGAAGAGACATAACAAATCGCTAGACATCCTGTAACCAATATTTTATAAACATGATAGAATACAGCAAGTCCTCAGTAGACTAGTACATGTACAATGGCATACTTAGAATAAATAATTAAAGGATAATATATTAATAGGTCAAACATTATTCAACTCTATACAAAAACTAACAGAAAAATACTAAAAACTCTCTTACTGATATAAAACCCTAAATAAAAACTCTGTAGAAGTATGCGACTCAGAACAGAAAACAACTATATACATTTTTAAAAACATACTTAAATAATACCAGTATCTGAAAAGTATGCGACTCAGCACAAAAAGACAACTATATGTATTTTTAAAAATATATGTAATATTTATTTATTTATAACAGTTGGTGACTGGGGAGGTCCAATAGGCCCGAGAGCCCGTTTTCAGTGGAGGCCCGGGGAGAAAAGCTCCATAGTACAGTGTTACATCCCAATGAAAATACAAATAAAAATACAAAAATACAAAAACTTAAAATACAAAGAAAAAACTTTTTTTTTTTTCCAGTCAAAATAGGTGGAAATTCCACAGACATCTGGTAAAAGAATTCAATATTGAGGTCATTCATAGTTAAGTAACTAGGATGTAAAAATGAGTATTCTCCTGGAGGATGAGTGACATTAAGTATAAGGTCGGGAGTAAATATATTTGATGCATTAATAATGAAGGATGAAGGGGGAAATTAGTAAGGTATGAAGTTTAGCCGGGAGAGAAGGAAGCTCAGAGCTTGGGAGGAAAAGAATGAAGAGTGCAGTTACATTTTCTTTGAGTTAGTAGGTAGCAATGGAGTTGTGTTTTGAAGGAGTGTAGGTTGTTGCATGTCCTCAGAGTAGAGGGCAGGGCATTCCATTTTTTTGCTAGGGAAAAGGAGAGTAGAAGTTGACCAGCTGGGCGCTTGGGTTTGTGGATGGAAATAAGTTTTGGTAAGAAGATCTAAGTGGTCTGGGGGGGATATATGGTTGAAGAATATTGGATAGTGTGGGGCAGCTTGTAGGTTGGAATAGTAGTTTGTGGGCAGAGGCAATTTGGAGGTAATCTAGTTGATTAGGGAGTTCAAGCCAATTTAAAGTTTGTAAGGAGGTGCAGTGATGAGAGCGGGAATTTGCCTTGGTGGCGAATTTGGAGATTTTATTGTAGCATACTTCCAGTTTAGAGGTTAGGGTGGAAGATAGATTAATAAGCAGAGGAGCCCCATATAGAAGAGATGGGAGGAGATATGTAGTGGCCAATGTCTGTCTAGTAGAGGGGGAGAGGAATTGATTGTTTCTGTACAATAGGCCAAGTTTTATGTGGGTTTTCTGGATGTTAAGATGGATGTGTGTATTGAATTTTAAGTGTTCATTGATGATCCCTAGGAGTTTGGCGGAGGGAACGATGTCAATGATGGAGTTGTTTAGGCTAGTAATTTTAAATGAGTTTTTTTCTGTGGGGGTGGGGGTGGATTTGGAGTGAGTAAATAGAAAAATCTTAGTTTTGTTAGCGTTGAGAGGTGGTTTTGGTGCATCCATTTTTCAGTGGTTAAGAAGGCAGTTTGAGTTAGAGACTTGAGATCTGTAAGGTTGGAGGCATAGCAGATCAAAGTTGAGTCGTCTGCATATTGGACAATTCTGGTATTGGGAATGGCTTTATGGAAATCGTTAATGAAGATGTTAAATAGCAGAGGGCCAAATATGGACCCTTGGGGAACTCCTTTGGGGGTAGGAAGGAAGCTGGAGGAGGCTTGTCCCCATTTCATGGCTTGGGACCTGTGTGAGAGGTAGCTGGAAAACCAGGATAGAGTTTTTGGGGAGATGTTGAGGTTAGATAGATGATTTAGTAGATGAGAGTGGGAGATGGTATTGAAAGCTTTAGATAAGTCTAATAGAACAGATGATACTAAGTTGCCTGAGTCACGAGCTGAATTGACAGAGTGTAAAAAGGAGAGAAGGGCTGTGTTAGGTATTATGTCCGAGGTGGAAGCCGTGTTGGGTAGGAGAGAGCAGCTGGTGTTTGGTAAGGAATGGCATGAGCTGCAGGTGAATGCATTTTTCAAGAATTTTGGAGATGGGTGAGAAGATGGCTATGGGGCAGAAGTTGGAGAAGCTACAGTTTTTGCCACCTTTATGGAGTGGAAGAATAAAATCAGAGCGCCATAGTTTGGGTACATAGGACTCGAGCATTGATCTATTTATCAGGATGCTGGTAGGGAGTGCAATACTGTCAGAGGCTGTTTTTAAGAAGGAGGAGGGGATGTTGTCAGGGGCAAGGTTTGAGTTTGGAGAGAAGTTTTTTTATAAGGAAGGTAGACACAGGTTTAAGTTCAAAGATAGGAGTTGAAGGAGTCGATGCATAGGAAACTTGGGCAGAGGGGGGTGGGGAAATGTTGTTGGGGAAGGTTTTGGTTAGTTCAGCAGTAGAAGAGGTGAAGAAGGTATTGAATAGTTTGGCAATGTCTTGGTCAGATTTGCTAGTGTCAGGGCAAGGGTTGTTAGTTGTACCAGACTTAAGGAGAGAGTTAATGGAATTCCAGAATTGTTTAGTGTTTTTTTGCATGATTTATTTGTAGATGGGTGTAGTAGGACTTTTTAGCTATTATGACTTGCTTTTTGGCTAGGTTTCGTAGCTGTTTGTATTTAAGTAGGAATTCAGGTTGTTTATGATGTAGATAACTTTTCCAGGATTTATCTCTTTGTTGCATGATTTTTTTTGTTTCTTTAGTTAGCCAAGGAGCAGTCTTGGCTTTTACCCTCTTTGTTCGTATTGGAGCTAGGGAGTTTAGGACAGTAAGGAATTTGGAGTTGAAGAAATCAATGGCTTCGTCTAGGGGTAGGGTTTTTAGTGGGTTCCAGTTGGTGTTTTTGAGGGAGTCCGAGAAGGTGGAAGGGTTAAAGTTAGTTAAATTGCGTGTATATAAGAGTTTGTGGGAGAAAGAGGAAGTGGTTCTGTGGGTGAAGGCAGGGAGGTGGTCTCCTACTGGGTCGGGGGTGACACCAGATGTAGTGGTTCTGTTAGGGTGAGACACCAGGATCCAGTCTAGGATGGAGCCTGTGAGGTTAGTTTTGTTGGGCCTGGTGGTAGAATTAATAAGCTGAGTATAGTTGAAGAGATTGATAGATATGGTGGGATTATGGTTACTGATTTTTTGCCAGTCAATATTTACATCTCCCATTATATAGGTTTCATAGTTAATGTTTGAGGAGGTCCAAGAGAGGATATCTTCCAAGGTTTTGGTGTTGTTACCAGGAAGAATGTAAAGGGAGATGATGCAGATACTTTTATGGTCATTTAATTTTAGAATGCCAGATACTAAGTCAGTGTTATTAAAGGAAGGGATAGGATTTGGGAAGGGAGTGATGGATAAGTGATTGGAGTAGATTAGTGCTACACCACCACCTCTTTTATTTAGGTGGTCAGATTGGATAGAATGAAAGCCGGGGGTAAGGAATTCGGTGTCAGTTATGTGTGGTTTTAACCAGGTTTCTGAGATGGCTAATATGTCAGGAGAATTATGGTTAAGCCAGGCATGAAAGAGGGTAATTTTATTAGCTAAAATTTGGGCGTTGATGGTGAGGAATTTGAGGTATTTACAGTTTGGTTTGTTGTTGGAGCTAAGGTTATTTGTTTGTGAAATGTTTGGTCCAGGGTTGGGATGAATGTCGCCTGCTAAGTTGAGGTAGGAGAGAAGGTGAGTAAGTTTGTTAGGAGTGTGTTTGGTTAGGAATGGATGGAAGGTGGTGGGTTTAGGTTTGTAGTATTTGGTGGGGATTTGGAAGAGTTTTAATGTTGAGAGCAAGATAGGGTGAAAGGGAGTTAAAGAAGGAGAGATATTGTGGAAATGATGAGTAGGGTAGGGAGGTGGTGGTTGATGTGGAGGGTTTAGGTAAAAGTTGGTACAGGAGGTGGTATGGTAGAGAGGGAGAAGAATGAGGAGTAGGAGTATTGTAGGGGCAGGGATTGTAGTAGGAAAATAGAGCATCTTAGAAAGTAGTTTGATTAGAGGTGTGAAAGAGTTTGTGGTTAGAGTTAGGTAAGGTTGGTAGGTGGGGAGGAGAATTGATTAATGAGGTGTGGTTGCTGGAGGGGAGGGGGAGGTGGTTCTGGAGGAGAATGGAAGGAGTATATTTGTGAGGGGATTGGGTGATGTGAGAGGGAGGGAGTATGGGATGGCAATAAATGTAGGACCACTGGGGGCATGTGGGAATTGGGGGCAGGGTAGGGGAGCGGAGTGAGATGGAGCAACAGGCCAGAAGAGTCCAGCTGAAAAAGTATCAGCCACTGCAGGTTGGAGCAGAGGTGAGTAGGTAGAGGTACAGTAAGATTGGGTGGAAAAACGAGTAGAGTTTGAGCAGCACTCGAAAAATATAAGGTAGGGAATGTGGAGTAGAGTTATGGGAGGTTTGGCTTTTGAAGTATTTAGAGGAAAAGTTGTTAATAAAATTGATAGAGTAGGAGCAGGCAGAAGGCGGGATGGTGCTAACACCTAGTGGAGAAAGGAGAAATGACAGGCAGAGGGGGATGGGGAGTAGGATAGAGCAAAAGGACAAGACTCTAAGGTGAAGGAAAAAATAGACAGTAAACGGAGATAAAGGGTAAGTCT
Source organism: Protopterus annectens (assembly GCF_019279795.1). Taxonomy (NCBI): domain Eukaryota; kingdom Metazoa; phylum Chordata; order Ceratodontiformes; family Protopteridae; genus Protopterus; species Protopterus annectens. Next base: position 429,401,242 of record NC_056748.1, on the reverse strand, counting down.
TCAAAGGGGTACAGAAAAGGATAGGAGGACGGAGGTCACTAAATACCAGTGAGAGGGGAGTTGTTGTGGACTGCAGTAGGCTGCTGAATCGCACACACTGAGGGACCAGTTTACAAAATATAGAAGTTTAGATGTTTGAGTTAGGTAGAAGGCTACATACATGTACTGAAAAACAGTTTAGGGGTTCCACTCAGAGGTTTGTTTGAGGTAAGCCCAGACTATTGGGTAGAGAAAGTCCAGGTAAGTCGACTGAGCTTTTGCAGGAGGTAGTCCGTATGTTCGGCAGGTAGAGCAGGACCATTCAAGAGTGGAGTACTGTAAAGAGAGAGGGAAAACAAACAAGCGTAAGTATTAGGGGGGAGAGAGGAAGAGGCCAAAGTGAGAAGTAGGGAGAGAAGGAAGAGGAGGAATGTAGGAATAGACAGTAGGAGTTAGTGCAGAAGTAGAGGGATTTAGAGGGAAGTATTGAAGATGATGTGGATTTATCTAGAAGAAGAGTATGTTTGACGGAGAGTTAGGAAAAAAAATGGAAGGTAAAGATGAAGCAAGAGAGAGCAGGGAGATAATGTAGCAAAGAAAGAACCTTATGTATGCCACTATCATCCAGTACAAATCAGAGTCAAATAACAGTTATGCAGTTCAGCAGAAAAAATGCAGTAGTAATAATGCAGTTATCAGTGTCAGGCAAACAGATACGTTTGAAGCAAAATTATAAACGCATTGTACTTCTACAGATATGCAAGATAATGGCTAGGCACTTTACATATGAGGTATATTTATATATTTATACTATCAAAGCAAGGAGAATCATGCATTGAAGAAGAACAAACATTTGTTAGGGAGTTAGAGGGAAAAAATTCCTGGCAAGTTTTATATATATATATATATATCCCTGGCAAGTTTTAAATATATTTATTCTATCAAAGCAGGGAGAATCATGCACTAGAGAAGAACAAACATTTGTTTAGGGAGTTAAAGAGAGAAAAAATCCATGGCAACCAGTCAGGCTTGTGGCTTAATAGTGGCTAGGCATTATGTGAATACAGCTATTTAATAAGAGGCTAGGTAAGTAATATATTAGTAACTGAGGAGAATAATTAACTAAGAAATGGGGAGAATAGGTATTGTGTAAATTAACTAAGTAACAAAAGGACTAGCTGTTCGTTAGAACCAAGAGAACTAAGTAATATTCAGCTGTTTAAAAGGAGGATAGGTAATGGAATTTAGTGGCTAATTGGGGAGAAAAAGGTATTGTGTAATTATTTACAAAGTAACATATGGGCAGGAATTGGAGTCAGTGGCGACAAATAAAACTGAAATTGAAATGTGGAAGCTCCTGCAGCAGTCGCAGATCTCGCAGACCCCTTAGGAACTAATAGTCTAAGCGTTTGAGTCTGTGGCGAAAAGAGGTAAAATATACAAATTCAGAAGCTTCTGCTACGCACACTGAGCTTGCCGATCCCTTAGGCACTAAACAGCCGAGTTTGTGGCCGAGTAACAAATAGAACTTAAAGTGTATGAGCTCCTGCAGCATTCGCAGAGCTCGCAGACAAATAATAATTAAAGTGTAGGAGCTCCTGCAACATCCGCAGAGGTCACAGACCCCTTAGGCACATAACTAAGAAGTAAACATACAAATTCGAAGCTCCTGCTTCACTCACTGAGCTCGCAGACCCCTTAGGCACTAATAGCCATGTTTATGGCAGACATTACAATGGAAATTTAGGTGTACAGGCTCCTGCAGCATTCGCAGAGCTCGCAGACCCCCTAGGCATTAAGCTTTGCAGATTCCTTAGGCACTAACAGCTTAAGTGTCTGTGTCTGAGGGGAAAATAAAATTAATCTTTGCAATTTAGAGGCCCCTGCATCACTCATATATTGGTCGCTGATAAGTAAAAGATTAAGGCACTAAATTAAGGAAGAGCGGTCACTCCTAAACGCTGAGGGATAAGTCAATGTTCCCAAACAACAGCTACAACGTAGTAGAAAGCCGGGCGGGGGTAAATAAACAGCACCCGTTTATCCCAGTAGAGCTTGGTACAAGCACAGAAAGCAGTAAATGTATTTAAAATAGGCAATTAATAAACTAGTAGTTAAATCCTTATCTACAGCATCAGAGCGTTTGCACAAATAAACACATAAACACATTTAGCTAAAGCAATTTACGTATCATTTTCTAAAGCAAAGCATGTGTTCAGAGTAAAACGCTTTTAGATAAGCATTAGGCAACAATTAGTTGGAAAACTAATAAAGAATACATTTATAAAGTATCGGAGTATCTGTACAAAATAAACACATTTAATTAGCAATGTTCGGAACGCATTTAACAGGCATTAGGCAGACTGGCAGATAAAACCCAAAAACATTACAAACAACAGAGCAGAAAATTAACAGTTTCTTTCTACACAAAATGAAACCTACCAAGGGGGTGAGTGAAGCAGCAGCACTACCGCGTAGGCAGCCCAGTAGGGGGAGTGAGGTGGTGTATCCTAACCAGGAGTACAAGAAAAGAGGCGCCAAAAAGGTAGTGGCATCTAGAAGTAAACTCTGGGGAGGTGGGAAGCAGAGGGGGAGGGGATAAATGAGGTAGAAGGGGCGTGCTGGGAGTTTGTTAGGGGGGAGAGATGGGGAGGGAAGGATCAAGGAGGAGTGGAGCAACAGGGCAGAAGAGTCCAACTGAAAAAGTATCAGCCACTGCAGGTTGGAGCAGAGGTGAGTAGGTAGAGGTACAGTAAGACTGGGTGGAAAAATGAGTAGAGTTTGAGCGGCACTCGCAAAATATAAGGTAGGGAAGGTGGAGTACAGTTATGGGAGGTTTGGCTTTTGAAGTATTTAGAGGAAAAGTTAATAAAATTGATAAGAGTAGTAGTAGGCAGAAGGTGGGATGGTGCTGACACCTAGTGGAGAAAGGAGAAATGACAGGCAGAGGGGATGGGGAGTAGGATAGAGCAAAAGGACAAGACTCTAAGTTGAAGGAAAAAATAGACAGTAATCGGAGATAAAGGGTAAGTCTTCAAAGGGGTACAGAAAAGGATAGGAGGACGAAGGTCACTAAATACCAGTGAGAGGGGAGTTGTTGTGGACTGCGGTAGACTGCTGAGTCACACACACTGAGGGACCAGTTTACAAAATATAGAAGTTTAGATGTTTGAGTTAGGTAGAAGGCTACATACATGTACTGAAAAATAGTTTAGGGGTTCCACACTGAGGTTCTGTTTCAGGTAAGCCCAGACTATTGGGTAGAGAAAGTCCAGGTAAGTCGACTTAGCTTTTGCAGGAGGTAGTCCGTATGTTCGGCAGGTAGAGCAGGACCATTCAAGAGTGGAGTAATGTACTGAAAAACAGTTTAGAGGTTCCACACAGAGGTTCTGCTTCAGGTAAGCCCAGACTATTGGGTAGAGAAAGTCCAGGTAAGTCGACTGAGCTTTTGCAGGAGGTAGTCTGTATGTTCGGGAGGTAGAGCAGGACCATTCAAGAGTGGAGTACAAGGGGGGTGAGTGACGCAGCAGCACTACAGCGTAGGCAGCCCAGTAGGGGGGAGTGAGGTGGTGTAGCCTAACCAGGAGTACAAGAAAAGAGTACCAGGGACTAATGGGTAAGTGGTTGTTTCTTTAAAGTAGGTTTCAAAGAGAAGCCCATTAATCACAGGTAGCTTGTGTGATTTAAGTTCTAAGATCCAATCCTGCTCAAAATAACTTTTTTACTTTTGTAGAGAAACACTACAAAAAAGTCTTGGGTGGCGATGGAGCCAGTAGCCCCTGTTTTTGCTAACATCATCATGTCATGGTGGGAACAGGAATACTTTAAACCTCACCAACTGTATCAGAAGATGGCTTTCTATAAGATAATTATTAATGACCTGTTTATCATGTGGAAAGTGTCTGAAGATGAATTCAGTGAACTACTTGAATGGTTTAATTCGAGCACCCCTTTTTTTGCAGTTTACTAGTAGTGATTTTGGAATGTCCATTAATTTCTTGGACATCAATTTGACTTTCGATGTATGTGATGGTTGAATTGAGAGTAATATCTACAGGAAGGAAACCTTTGTGAACAACTATTTACATAGACACTGTCAGCACCCACATCATATGAAGAAGGGAGTGGTGAAGGGACAGTTCATATGGCTCAGAAGATTAACGAGCAATGAGGAAGAAATGGAAACATTAAAGCATTTCTTCATGGCCAGGGGCTATGATTCTGATTGGCTAGACCACCATCATTGGTGAAACTCATTTCTTACGGACTGGGAAAGCTAAACCAGTCCTTGGCAAGGACCAGAACAGTTGTTCATTGGCCATTGAGGAGATACACACCCCCATACTAGTCTTCCGATTGGCTGTAGGGGTGCCTTTCCACTCCCCCTCACCATTGACATGACTATCATCAGAGATATCCTCCAGAATAATTGGAAAATAATTTTAGGCAATGGGGATGTTGCATCAATTTTAGGAGAACACACAGTTTTCACCTACAAAAGGATGAATTTTATCAGATCCAGTCTAGAAAAACAGATTGGACTGAAAAGAATCAGAGAGGGTACCTTTGGGACTTTTAAATGCGGCAAATGCAAGCAATGCCGCTTCGTCTCTAATACGATAAATGTTTTCATTAGTTATTTAAATATGAATATTTCTGCATACCAAAGGTACCATTGTGGTTTGAAGGGGGTTGTTTACTTAGCTCACTGTGCACCATGCACCTACGTTTATGTTGGAAAGACTATTAGGAAGATGTCTGATAGAATTTATGAACATTCATTAGCAAGAAGAAAAGGGGACACTAGTAATGCCCTAGCGAGACATGCTTTGCATTGTGATTATTATAGAAAATTCCAATTCTTTGTGCCAGATTCTGTTTACATAAGTAACTTCTCTGTCAACTATAACATTCTTTTAGAATGCTGAGAGTCAGAATAGCAAATCAGTCTGAATTTGGATAAATATCTTGTTTTAAATTAAACTATCGACATAAAATGCTTTTTACTAGCACAAAGAATTTAAATGTGATTCTGGAAAACTACAAGTTTGTTTTACATTCACTGGTTTGATTTGTTACTTTGATTTGTATTGGCATGTCACTTTAAAAGCTGGGGAAAAGGGAATTGAATGTTTTTATCATGTGATCTGTTCGTCACCATTTTAACCTGATATGTGTTGCATCACATTTATCTGATGAAGCTCTTAGTGTATGAATAAAGAATGAAAGCACTCATTTTAAGAACACATCATGGTGACTCCCTAAGTTTGCTGAGTAGAATGTGTTTCTAGTATTACCATTTGGGCTGTTCCCTTATTCCCTGTTAATTAGTCTCCTCTCCTCAAGTTCCAGCTATAACTGAACAGTTGATAATTTGGGATTTATGGATCAGAAAATGGGTGTGGGAATGTCAGAGGACTCATACAGTGACAGTGGGAGGAGTGACTCACTGGATGAAGGTAAGAGCAAAACATGTAAGCAAAGCAAAGTCTCACAGTTTGGGTAATGTAGTGCTGCATGCTTGTAACATGAAATATAAATGCTATACCATTGTACTGTGGCATCATTTGGTAAAAAGATTAAAAAAATGCTGACTCTTAAATCTCAGGTCTGTTTTTAATGAACTAGACAAAGCAACAAGTTCTAGTGCATTTGATCCTTTACTTTTCTTTTCTGTATTTAGGGAAGTCCTACTCAAAGACATTGCTGCAAGGAGCAATACCTTTGTTGCCTAATGAAGTGTGCAAGTCCCGATACAAAGACAAGTTCACAAGCCGTATGATCTGTGCTGGAAATCTGTCAGAGCATACGCGAGTTGACAGTTGCCAGGGAGACAGTGGAGGCCCCCTTGTGTGCCAGAAAATAAAGGGACACTGGACAATACATGGAGTCACATCATGGGGTTATGGGTGCGGGAGAAGGGACTCACCGGGTGTTTACACTAAAGTTAGTAAGTTTGTTTCATGGATTAAGAAAGTAACAAAGCTGAAATAAATATACAGACCATAACAGAAACATTTGGCTGTAATACAACAGTTGTTTTGAGGTCTTTAAAAAATACTCTTCAGCTGCAGTTTGGTGGCAGTGCTGTAAAAATGTTTGCAGGATGGTATTTCAGTAGCTTGCAAATTGCCTGCTAGTAAGTGGTGGACTTACTTTGGTTTAGGATTAAACTGCACTTCTGTTTATAATGTGATATGTCACTGCCACATTGGCTTTCCACTGCTCACTACTAATTCATTTTGAGATGCTGATATTCAGCAGTAGCTCTGTATCCCTTCAGGCTGCATATTCAGATGTAGAATTTGGTAGTTGAAGAATAATTGTTACAAACACATCATTTTAAAGATGCATTAGGTGCTGAAAAGTGAAACTATGAATGTCCTGTCAATAGTTTAGGTGCACAACTGTGATATAATCTAGCACACCACAGTATGAATGAGCATTCGCATTGATTAATGTGAGAAAACAAACCATTAAAGGCCCAGTTTCAGCAAACTGCAATTGGTTGGATAACTTAGACCACTGTTGCAGTACTCTTTAACATCTGTGACTTTCTCCACAAAAGTCCTATCTGTTCAACCAGCCTTCTAAATGTTAGGATCGTTACTGTGTGAGTCACACATCCACTGTAGGCATGCATCAATGTGCTGGTATACGAGTCACATATGTCTTCATTATTTTCAGAGCTTTATCGCTCTGATAAAGAATAATTATCTCACTTTAACAACTTCCTGAGGCAAGAGCAGAACCCTAAGCTACAAATAGGCATGGTGAATTTTGAGATCACAGGAAGTTTTAGGGTGAGGAAAAGAAAAAATCTAGTGAACACCCTACCCCAGCCACAAAGTAAAACTTGAAATGTATACCCTAATAGGGGGTGGAGGGTTTAGGTGGTGCAAAAATGATTAATTTGAATATCTACTGTTATATTAAGTTACCAACACAGTTTTACTATGTTCTTCATTAGATCCCTGTTGCAGTATTCTTAACATCTGGCAGCTTGATCAGATTGTGTAGAGGAAGGGGACACTCTCTATTTAGGTTGCCTTGAAGGACAGCCATAGCAAATACAGTTGTTGCTCTAGACTGAACATCCAGTTTATAATGTTAAGTGAAGTTGTGGACTGAGGACCAAGTGTCTGTTTCAGCAATGGTTTTAGAGTCAACTCCTTCCAAGAAAGCCTCTGAAGTAGCAACTGCTCTAGTAGAGTGGGTTTTAATTAGTCCTGTGAGCTGCATGCCATAATCTGTACAACAGAAGATAATTATTTGGAAATAGGCTTACCAGTATCTAAACAAACTATTTTACTTCCAGCAAAGGACACAAACAATTTGTCAAATTTTCTTCAGGTCTTTTGTATTTTTTAAGTAAAAGTTACGAACATCTGATGAACAAAGATTTATTTTTTTGTTGTTTTGACTGTTTGGAAAGAAAGCGGGTAGCTGAATAGTCGAATGAATTTAGAAATTGCTTTAGACATGAAAGAAGGAATGGTTGATTTTGAAGGCCAAATAAATCACTATGAAAAAACAAAAAAGGAGGAAGGCACAAAACAGCCTTTAACTCAAACTCTTATAACAAGGCAGTTTTCAGGTCAAATAGTTTCAAGGAAAATTACCAACAGACTAAAAAGAAGGAAGAGTTAGCTTTTTAATACAAGTTCAAGTCCCAAGAATGGGCCACTCTTTTCATTAAAGGTTTAAACAGTTTGACATGATTAGAGTTAGATAAACGAGGTCCAGTGGCAAACAACAAGCAGAAATAGCTTAAAAACACCCCTTTAAAACAGTGTACATCATTGATATTGATGGAATAAGACTAGAGGTACTGTACAAGGGTCCTGTCTTCTATTCTGACAACAGATCAACAGATAGAAAACCTTTTCCACATGGATAGTTAAGACTTTCTGGTGTTACGTTTTCAAGTTTCTCTAAAATTCTGCAGCATGTCCTATGAGAACTGGTGCCTAAAGGAGATTAAAGTCCTATCTGTCATACTGCGAGCTTCATGGTCTGTAGTTTGGGATCCATCAGTGACTCCTTATCTTGAGTTAGTAAATCCAAAAAAAGAAGAATCTGGTAACAACCACCAACCAATTCCTTGAGGAGAGAGAACCAGTGTTGTCTTGGTCAAAAGGAAGTCAGGCAGCAGTATCCTTGGATTATCCCTTCTTATCTTGTGAAGCACTTTGGTAATCACAGGAAAGGTATATAGAAACGTCCCCTTCCAGGTTAATCAGAAAGTTTATTTTACCATTTCTTGTTTGCAAGGAGTTCTAGAGCAAAATAGACCGAGTTGTCCATTTACATTGATGCAAAGTCTATTTGAGGAACTGATGGGTGAGCTGAAGGAAGGACATCCATTTATGTAGGTCTGTAGACCTGCTTAAAGACTGCCATTGTGTTCAGATAGTAGGGAATGTAGACTGCTTGTTGAAAGGCCACTTCCCAAGATGCCATGGCTAATCTGCAAAGGGGGTTAAAACTTTGACCCACCTTATTTATGCACCACATAACTGTGGTATTGTCTGTCACAGCTTGTAGAGTACCTGTTGTCCAAAGTTGAAGAGCTTTGAAACCACTCATTAGGACCATTTTCTCCTTAATGTCCAAGAGGCTCCATATACACTGAACCATGGTTTCTTAGGAGCAAGTGTCCCATACAAAATCTGAAGCACTTTTTGCATTGCTGTGTACTGGTGGAGGTTTTACAAAGGGGACTCCCTGACTGAAGTCTACCTGTTTGGCCCACTAGATTAAGTCCTGAACTAGATAAGTAATTATTGGAATTTGTTGATTGAGACTATTCATGTGCTGGTTCCACACCAACCTGAGATGTTATGGGATCTTCCTCATACAGAGCCTGGCATGAATAATCATGAAAATAGTTGAAGACATGAACCCAACGGCTTTTAGAAATTCTCTGGCTGAGGTAGACTTCTGTTTCACCAAATTTAATAAATAACATTTGTATGCTGCTGTTTTGTCATGTAGGAGAAAGGTCATCTGTACTTGTTAGGCAATCTAAGAAGGTATTCAAGAAGATTTCTTTAGAATGGTCACAACTCCTAGCTTCTGAAGATGGTTCATATGGAACTCTATAGGCTTTAAATACTTCTGAACTTGAATTTGCATGAATTAGGCAATTGTTCAGGTAATGATTGATTTGAAGACTGGAAAAGGCTATAACCAAAGCCAGGCACTTTGTGAATATCCTTGGTACTGTAGAAATCCAAAAGTGCAAAGAAGTAAAAGTAAACTGATAGTTTGAGCCCAGCACAGAGTATCTTAAATATTTTCTGAGACTCATGTGGATAGGAAAGTCTGTGCAAGCATGTTATAAATCCAGAGTAACTAACAGAGCATTTGGTTGCAGAAGAGGCAATAAAGTTGAGGTGAACATTTTGAAGCACTTGAGACTTTAAAAAGGTGTTTAGTCTCAGTGGGTCTAGAATAGTCTTACAGTTCACTACTACATACAATCTTTTCCCACACAGATATGGACACACTCCTAATAAAATCTTTGAAATAATAGAAAATGTTTCTGATCTTTTGGAACCTGAGGAATGCCTGAGATAGGGTTGGTTTGAAAACCCCCTGAAGCTTATAATATCTTATAATACAAAGCCTACCTGCAATTTGGGGGACTGGACAAGTATAGTCAGAGCTGTTATCTGTTAATATTGTTGGAGCTCTGGAACCCACTCTGCATGCTCTAAGTGCTTCCTTGCTATTTTGTCTTAAACTGGCCTCCACTTGATTTTAGTTTTTTACATTTTGAATGCTTTCTAAAGAACAGACCTGGTTTGTGGCGCAATTTGGTCTCATAACCGCGTACTAGGGAAGGAAAAATGTTTTAGCCCTTTCTACACTGTAACTCCCTCTCTCTTCAATATAGTTACACTTCAGCTATTGGGGATCCCCACATCATCACCACCAAAATAATCTTTATCCAGTGGAACATTTACTAACTGCGCCTTGATGTTCTCTGGTAAATGTTGGAGCCTTGACAATGCATGCCTATGGATGAATGAGCTAGTGTCAGCTACTACACCAGTGTCATCATATCCATATTTTATACAATATAAATCCACTTGAGTGAAAAAGGCAAGGAAGGTTGTTCCGCTGATGAATAAAACCAAAATTTAATGTTCCTACATTTAAAATAACAATAAAGATAAGCACTTTTGTCCTGGTATCCCAAGGACTTCATCAGATAAACTTTAAGAATACAGACTTCAATTTAAATCATCCACTTCAAGTTGCATGATTTGCTTAAATAGTAACCACCATTACCCAACACTTATTTAAACCAAGTAAAGCCTCCTAAACATTGCAAAACCATCATTATTCCTATTTTATTCTATTATCATAAATATACATAAAATTCCATACAGTTAATTAAATATATAAAAGAGAATAAATACAGCCTGTTAATGTGAATTCATGAAATAACCATAATAAGTAGCCAAACAATACAAAAACAGCAGCTACCTTTTTTAAAATGAATAAAACCTGAATAAAAAGTATGTATATAGTGAATAAAACAATTCTCCAAAATAAGTAATAAAAAACCTTATTTTTAAAACCCTATCAGTACATTGTTGTCTGTCTCCTTTCTTACTGCCTTCTTTTTTAACAAACAGGCAGTAGTACAATTATCAGTCAATCCTGGTAGTCTAAAAGCATTGAATAAATGTTGCAGTATAATTCTCTACTTTCACTGTACTTGGTCAATTTGTTAGTTGTTTTGTTTCCTAATATATAGATGTTTGTATATCCTCTCTTTTAATGTACATTGTCTTTCCTATGTAATACCAGTGGCATCCGTGACATAAACCACTCCTTTAGATTGACAATTAAATTTGCCTTTTATTCCAAAAAATCTGTTATTGATTATGCACTGCTCACCCACCTGAATATATTTACATTAGTGACATTGACCAAACTTTCTTATACCCTTTACTGTAATTTCAGTAAGAAATTGATTTGGAAGTTTCTTGAGTATATATTTTAAACTAAATCCTTTCTTATACACTACAGTAGGTTTATACCCTAGTTTATTATGGGTCTCCCTATCATCTTGTATAATAGATGGATTGTTGAAAAACAAAACTGGGCTAATTTAAGTCACTATCTATATTATAGGTGGTAACAAACAAACTGTTGTAAGGGCAAGATATTTGTCTATTAAAATTCTCTTGCCTACATTGTATGATCTATAGACCAAATTGGGACAAAATGTTTAGTTTCCCTCTTAACCACCACCAACTCATCCATCATTTTTTTTGTCATAATCTTGGGGTAACCCCAATTTAAGAACATATAGCCTCCATGGTTTTGCATTCTGCAATAAAGTCACTATAGTTCATTACCATCCTAGCTGCTCTCACAAATTGCCCTTTAACAATGGCTCTTTTTTGTTGTACAGGGTGTGAGTTAGTATAATGTAGGATGGTACTGTAGTATATGTGCTTCCTGTAAACTCTTGAAATGTAAGCTCTTTTCGAGTGGTATTTTTCAAGTAATATATCCTTTCATTTTTAACTTGTGTTGTAAAAACCTAGGAAATCAATAGTCTGAATTCAGTTAAATGACTCGTGGTATCCTTCTCTACCAAAAACATGTCATGCCTTAACATTCTCTGTTCCAGCCTTGATGGATCTGCTACATATTTGCAAAACTAACAGCTCTAGAATTACCCAATCTAAGGATCTAAACCTTGTCTGTAACATAAAACATGTTGGAGGGGCAGGTATGTGTCTCAGAGATTACCCCTTCTCAGGAACAGACATCCCATTCATGAGAAACAGAGCTCTTCCCTAAGACTATTCAAATGCAATTTGGACCAATGGATGGGAATTGCAAATTCACACCTGGCTTCTTGTCTGTAGTCCTTATGGACAAGGGGCATTGTATAAATCCCTTAAGACACAGGCATATACTAAAGCCATTCTAAGCTGGGGTATGGATAATTGGTAAAAATGGGGCATGAATGGCTAGGTTTATAAAAGCTCTAAGGCAGTTAGCCTATTAACCTTCTACGATCCTGAGTTTTAAAAGGCTAGCTAGATGTATAAGACCTTTGCGGAAGAAATTCTCAGATGTTAAGAATACTTCAACACTGCTCTAATGAAGACCATGATTTGAGTATCTGTCATTTTTTCTCTTCAGGTATTTTTCAGTTGTGTAATGTTGTAGTGTAACTGTCCATGCGCAGGCACCGGATATTTTCCTTTAGGCACACAAATAGAAACTTCATATTTATACAACAAGGTTCCTTGTAGCTATTCCTGCCAAAATGAGCTGTTTTTTATTGTGTGTCATCTTTAGAGTCAATACCTAAACTAATACTATTTCGTAGAACCTTGTAACTGGACGTATAAGCATTCTGTGCTGACTTACCTGTACCCTTTTGTTTGTGTGTTGAAGACTTGATACCTTTGATTTGGTCAAATGCCCCTCTCTCACAGTGCAGTTTTATTATGTTAGTGTATATTCACTGTTGCAGTCCTAACCTTTGGGGCTCCTGCCTGCAGGTAGAGCAGCTGTCCAACCTTAGTTCCATAGCTGTACTTTTCTCCCATGAATATTGATGGACTCCCTTTCACCATTAAACAAGGGCCAGCTTCAGAGCTTTCCTCCTTTGGCCAATGCAAGATTAGAAAGACCCTAGTAGAGCAGATGGTAACAGTCCCATGCCCTGGTCGTAGACTAGAGGCTCCCGTTCTCCCTCTCCTGAAAGTAAGTATAAGTAAAAGATGTGGGCAGGCTTAGAGAAGTGAGAGGTAGAAAGATGTCTTTAGAATGACTGACCGCAGAGCCACCCCACCCCAACCCAGTGTAGTAAGAATAGAAAAAAGGGAAGTACAGAAAGTGTCTAGACTGCAAAAGTGAAGACAGTTGAACATCTACCTTTATGATAAGTTTGTAACACAACTGTACTATGTTTACCATACCAGACTATACAATGCTGCATTCCTGACTTTTGGAAATATTACCAAACTGTAAAGCTAGAGGATGCCCGGCAGCAGATAATAAAAGAGTAGATTGCAGGCTACCAGAAGCAAATTCAACCCTGACCCTTGTAGCTACCCTCAGATTGTAGTGCTTAGAGAATATGTGGGCAGAGGTCCATGTGACAGTTTCCCAGGTAGCTTCTGTGCTCACCTAAGGAAAGCTACTGTGGCGGCAGTAGAATGGGCTCTGACCTGCAAAGGAACAGGATTGTCATGAGCTGTACAACTGTAGGAAAGGCACTGAGCCAGCTATTTGGATAGTTTTGTTTGTTGACTGGTTTCTCTTCTTCTTCCTTGCCTAAAGAGACATTTAGCTGCTCTTCTAAATTTAGTCCCATGTAAATAAAATCTCAACAGTGCACACCCAGGGAATAGGGGTGCCCAATAGATGCAGAAGATAAGCCAGCTTTGTAAAGGTCTGACAGGTAGCCCAAGACTATTGCTACTTGTGCCTTGAATGGGGCTTGGTCTCTGGCCAGGAACTAGAGGGGTGAATCTTTTTCATTCAGCTAAGGCAAGCAATGGAAACTGAATCTTTTCCCCTTAGCTAGGCAGCACTTCCTTGTGTTTAGTTTCCCAGCCTCCCTTATAATATTTAACATGTGCTCACAGTACATATACTCGGATGGGATTAATGTGAAATCATTCAGCTGTCAGCCGTAGAGTGTCCTGGTTGCGACCCATTGTTTTATGTGAGAAGGTACACATGCTTTGGTAAGACATTCCATTTCCCTTGCTAGACTGTCCAGAAAGGAGAACTGGTGTCACCTTGGCCAAAGAGAGACACCAATATGGCTTTTGATCTTTCCTCTTTTATTTTTAGGAGCACCAAATAAGCAACAGCAACAAAGCTGTCCAATTCTGATGTATCATATCTATCCTCCAAGCTTCTGGAGTTACTGCAATACATCAGAACTGCCTCAGTTGCTGTTTAAGAGGGAAGGCAGATGGGTCTATTTTTAGTACTTTCCCACATCCTTTATCAGATCTAGAAAGACATCCTTGTTCAACATCCATTCATGAGGGCCCACTTGAGATCTGCTCAGCCTGTCCGCCAACACATATTCCTGAAAGGGGATGTAAGCTCCTGTTAGAGTGATGTCTATGCCTTGGGCTATGTGCCAGACTTGCATAGCAAGCCTACCCAGTGGGCAAGAGTGGGACCCTCCATGCTTGTTTAAGTACTGCATTATAGCTGTGTTGTCCATATGGAGAAACTCCTTCTTGAGTGTCAGAATGACGGCCATAATTTCTTTTCCCTTCGTGTTTGCTGCCGCATCTCTTGAACTTGTAGTTTGTCCATATGCCCAAGAATGCTGTAGTGATGGTCACAGTGGGTTAAGGAGATCTGAAAGGGAGCCGCTGACTGGATTCTAGTTGTGCTGCTACTGATGCAAGGGCAGAGGCACACTGTGGTCTGTAGAGGTTAGGTGTGCAGACGCCACGTTTCTATGTGCAGATGAGCCAGTGGCAGCATAAAAAAAAGAGGCTATGTCACCCAACACTCTAAGGAACTCTCTTGTGGATATTGGCTGCTGCTAGTTAGTGTTCTGAAAGTATACAGCCAGCCATATAGGAAACCCTGTCCTATGGGAGTTTGGCTCTGTGGAGGTTAATGTCTAGTCATGCTCCCAGGAAGATCATGTTCTTCATGAAACCAAGGTTCCTGAAGCAGTTAAAAATCCAAAGCCTTGCATCTCTTTTCCATGGATTCTGCTTGAATGAAGTAGTCATTCAGGTAAGGGTAGATGTGGATGTTCTTTGTCCTATAAAAAGCAATTACTGGAGCCCAGAACCTGGTAATGACCCAGGGTGCAGTAAAAAAGTGAAATTTAAATCAATCAATCAATCTCACACACACACACACTCATGTATTTTGCTATGGGATTGTGAAGGTGGGCATCCTTTAGGTCTAGGGTGACTATTAGTGCCAGAGCTGGAAGCAATGATAATTTTAATATTCAAAATATTAACCCTCCAGATGCCTTCCCTTTTTATTACATGGGTTAGATTGCAATAGAACCCCCTGCCTTCCTACCATGAGGAGACATTTTCCATGGCATCTGACTGCAACGTATCTCTTCAGATCACAGGCGTAAGGTCTAACTGGTCTTTTGGGACCAAGGGAAATCCCCTGCATTTGGGGATTTTGTGAAACTGAAGTTTGTAACCTTGGGGGAGGATGCCCAGGACTCATTACTCCAGTGTACTGTTTTCCCAGTTTTTTTTTTAGGCTAAAACCCTCCTTACTCTCTGAAGGGAGAGAGACATTTGGGAGAGTGACAGGAGTGGTTTAGGATGAGGCAGCATAGTTGAGTCATGGCTCTCTCCTTTAGTTTTTTTGCCATTCTTTCCCTTCTTTTTCTTTGTCTGACTTACCTTTGTCTTGTTTAAGATATATGGGCCAAGGGTTTCCTGGGTAGTGCCTGTTGAATTGTGACATTTGAACTGCGGGGAGAGGCATGCTTGGCAAATTGCACAGTTTTGCTCTTTTCCTTTGGTATCTTAATTACTCCTTCAGCATTGGTTCCAAACAGGAGATGCTTGTCCAAGGATGCATTAAGGGGTTACATATTTAAATAGCCTGGAAGGTGTTTAGTCCTCAGCCAGGTATGTCTCAAAATCACAGATCATGTGACTTGCTGCCCAGCATGATATATCCACACTACTTGGAGTGCTTGGCCACGTGAGCAGAGAGATCACATAAAACAAGCATCTCCTTTTTCAAATCCTTATCTGTAACCCCAACTACAGTGGCCCTTAGCTTCTCCAGCAGGGTAGCAGAAGTGTATACACCCCCAACTTGTCAAGTATCTTACTCTACCTGTCATTAGAAACAAAGTTCCTGAATGTAGTCAGAGTAGATCCCTTAGGTAGGTAGGTAGTAGGTACTAGGCTATCTGTCCGAGGGCATTTATAAGCCTAACCAGAGTGTGTCAGCTTTCACTGCCCCATTGATTAATTAACTGAGCCTCTATGAAGAAGAGCCAATGAAGTGATCCTAGGGGTGTATTTTCTGTTACCCATCCACTCGTCAAGGTTTCTGTTGAAGAGTGTTAGTGAGGGGCTGTGCCTAATGTAGTTAGGAATTTTGTTACAAAGCATGGGGAGTCTCTGTGACAGGAATATATCCCTCCAGCATGTTCTATTTATTGTTGTGGTGAGGTTTAGCTCACTAGAGTGAGTAGCTCGAAGTGACTTGCATTTCTTTAGGTGGAGCATGTCCATCAGTTCTGAGTTGGACATGGCTTAGTCAGGCAAAGATCACCTCTGAGTAAGCAATATGCCACTGAGTACAGCCAGAGTTTTTCCAGTCGGGCTGCAGAGGACATATGCATGAGACCAGTAATCCTCTTGGTGAGGTACTTTTGTGGTCTTTCCAGCTGTTGGAAGTGTCTTGTGAGGTACATCCCAAATGGGGCATTGTACTCTATGATGGGTCTGATGAGTGACAAGTAGAGGGGCACTATAACCTCTTTATTTCTAGATGTGAACCCTTTAGTAATTGGATGGGCTACATAGAAGGATTTCCTAACTACTTTCGCAATATGATTGTCAAAGGAGAGATTAATATCTACCTGGGTCCCCAGATCTCTTATTACCTCTTCTGTATTAAGGGGGCTGCCACCTATGTGGTAATTCATGGGTGTTTTGTTTTTCCCATACGGGATGACTATGCATTTTTGGCATTTAGCTTGAGACCATAACTTTGACACCAGGTGTCTGTTTCAGTAAAGCCCTTTTGGAGAATGTCCGTGTCAGCCAGAGAGTCAATTATGGCTCCCAATTTGCAGTCATCGGCGAACTTGGTTAGCCATAGTCCTCCTGTGTTTGCCTGTACTTCTGAGAAGTATATGCCGAACAGTAGGGGTCCCAGGACCAAGCCTTGTGGGACACCACTTGTGACTGGTTTAGAGTCGGACCTGGAGCCCACTATTCTTACCGCGTGAGTTCTGTCTGTAAGCGAGTTGGCAACCCATCTCGTGATGTAGGGTTTTATGTTCAGGCTGGTGAGTTTTTCTATAACTCCCAAGTGAGGAATGGTGTCAAAAGCCTTGGCGAGGTCAAGGTAGGCTGTGTGAACCACCTTCCCCTAATCTATGGCCTTCGTGACTGTTTTGAAGAAGTCAACCAGGTTTAGTAGGCATGGTCTGCCATTAACAAAGCCAAACTGGGTCGGGTCGAGTGTTTGGAAGTTCCCACTGTCTTTGTTAATGAGTTCAATGATGATGCGCTCCATAGCCTTGCAGACCAGGCTAGTCAGGCTTATGGGGCGATAGTTACCAGGGTCGGTTGTGGCCCCTCCTTTGTGGAGTGGAATAACCATTGCTGTGCGCAATTCTGAGGGCACGTAGCCTATGGAGAGGCTGAGGTTGAACAGTGTGTTTAGGTGGGGGGGGGGGGGTTAGTTCATTCTGTAGTTCATGCAAGATGCAGCCTGGGACACCATCTGGCCTCATTGATGCTGTGCTTTTGGTTTTTGAAAGGGCTGTTTTCACCTATGCATCTGTGATTTCCGGGACACTACACTTTTCCAGTATTGTTGTGGGCCCTTTTGGGGGTGAGAGGGGGGGTGAAGTTTGCACTGAATCTATCTGCCAGGATGTTGGCAATATCAGTAGGTTCAGTATATTTTGTGCTATTCTGCACTAGCTCAGGGCATATCTGCGAGTTACCACTTAGATTTTTGACATAGCTAAAGAAGGCTTTGCGGTTATCTTTCAAATCCTTGGCTATTTTTCTTTCGAAGTTAGCCTTGGATGATTTTATGAGGGACCTTATTTTCTTACTGATACTGATTAAGGATGGCTTTCCTTCTTGGGATTTGCTTTTTTCTGAACTAGTTTCCTCCTTCTATTGTATATCCTGCTTATGGCAGGGATCCACCAGACTGGTTTCCTTCTCTTAGGGGAGAGAGTCTTGGTTTTGCTAGGGATGGCACGATCCATGCATCCTTGTAGGTGCTCATAGAGTGCATTTGTAAAGGTTCCTGCATCTTGGACACTGTTATCCTTTAGCCTGGGGGCTATGAAACTTACCACCTCTGTCTTAAGTAAGGTGAAGTTTGCTATAGAAAGGTTTTTCACTGTGGTTTCCTTGGTTGTGGGTGGTGGTGTGGTGTGGACAGCCAGAGTGATTAGTTTATGGTCTGATCTAATGAGTGACGGGTTGACCTCCAGTGCAGAACACCTGTCGCCCATGTTGGTGATGACCAGGTCCAATATGTTTTTTCCTCTGGTAGGGGAGTTTACCAGCTGATCCAGGATATTTGAGTTGATAAATTCCAGGAAACGCTGGACCTAGAAGTTTGTACTTGAGTAGTTTTCCCAGTTAACAGTAGGGTAATTGAAATTGCCCAATATCAGGGTGTTCGGTAGGACCGTCATGTTTTCAAGTGTCTCCAGTAAGGCAGAGTGGTGGTCCTGGGTCATGGAGGGTGATCTGTAGCAGGCCACAATTTGCATTGCAGATTTGCCCAATGTTAGTTGCACATGGATGATCTCAGAGGTATCATGCTGCGCCACTAACCTGGAGGTGTAGGTATCCTTGATGAATATGGATACACACCCTCCTTTTGTGTTTCGGTCCATGTTCTGTGGCCGAAATGTGTGGTATGAGTTGTAGCCTGGTAGTGCTGGGTTGCTCTGTGGAGCCTTGAACCAGGTTTCAGTTACTGCACAGACGACGTTCTCCATACTGAAGAGTGCTTTGAGCGTGTGCATTTTGAGATTTAAACTCATGGCATTGAGTAGCATAACCCTCATTTTTTTATTTGTGCTGTTTACTGAGGTGGGTTTGACTTTTGAGCCTTGCCTAAAAAAGGCACTATGGGGGCAGCAAGAGCCTTGGCCAGTATTCAAAAGCCTAGGGGTGACAGGTGCAAGCCGTCTCTTGTGAAGCAACGAGGCTTGAAGAGCATGTTGTCCCAGGCTGACAGACACTGGATCCCCTTTGAATGACACCAGAAGCTTAGCCAGTTGTTGAAATTGATAATTTTTTCTTTATACGGCGGTGTCATTCTTGGTGAGGGCAGGATGCTACTCAGGGTCAGGGTCATACACGCCTGGGCTACATGATCACAGAGCTCTCCCATGTCTCTTTTCATGTGAGGTATGTCTCAGGTCATTCACACCAACATGAACAATGACAGAGTCATATTTGTACTTGTTCTGGAGTGACCTGAGTGCTTGTGTTATGTGGCGGATTCTGGCTCCCGACATGCAGCAAAAAGTAACCTTCTCTTTGTCCAGCCTAGTGAGTGGGATGTCAGAGTGCCAGAGTCACCTATTACTAATGTGTTAGGTATGTTATTTTGCCTTAAGGGCTGTGATTGTGTGGCACACTGATTTTGTATTTTAGGTGTAGTCTGGTTTGTGATGGGAGGTGCAGGTTTTATGGGAGTCTGCTTTGGAGGTCTCTGATGCCTTTGCAGGTTTTTATTTAGAGCCTCTGAGTATGATTTCATGTATTTATGTGTATTTTTTGCCAGTGCTGGTTTAGTATGTCTGTGTGAGGCTGGAGGTGTGGTGCAAGTGTTAACCTTCTTCTCATGACTGCCTGTTCCAGTCTTGGGTTGAGAGAGCTTAGTCTCCAATTTAGCTATACATTTTATGGGAATGGAGGTGGCATGGTCTGGCTATATTGATGTACTTGGGAAAACTCCACCAGGACATCCCATGACTAGCAGGCTAGTGCCCAGGCTCAGGCAGCCCCATGAAAGCTCTATATCTGAGCTTGGGCCTCTAAGTATTCATTTTCCTCCAAGTGTAAATTCTCCATTTTATGAAGAGTGTCCCCAAAAGATAAACCTCTGGAGATGCAAAGAATGGGGTGCCCTCAGTGTCAGAGTCATAAGCACTAGCAGATGGTATCTGAAACACAAATCAGTTCATCTGCTTCTATGTCAGGCGGATCTAAATCCTTCACAGCAAATTCCACCCTTCACTTCTCAAAAGGGGTCCCAGAAACCTCCGGGACTTCCAGAGCTGTCTGGACTTATGAAAAGATAGGAAAGTCCTAAGCCAGCCATATAAGTTCCTCAGTAAAATGTCTGAGAAGTAAAGGACTGAGGCTCTGCCTAAAGTAAACCCCAAGGCAAGCTGGTTAGCACCAGTTTGGACTTTTTATGCCTTACTGTTTCAGCAACTACCCTGGAGGCCTCGGGATGTAATTGGGTGACAGAGAAAACAATCTGTTCCTCAGAAACAGTCTCTAAGGAAAATACTGCAGGAACACCATCCTCTCCAGTAATCAGAAGTCATCAACATCCAGAAGGTGGTAACAAAATCAGCAGTACCGGTAAAATCACTCTTAGGACAAAGTGATTACATAAGAAAACAAACCAAAGAAGTGATATCATGGCTGGAATGTACGTCTTTAATATCAAGAGGTTAAAAACAAGATATAATAATAATAATAAAATATTTATTATTTTTATTATTATTTTATCTTGTTTTTAACCTCTTGATATCAAAGACTTACATTCCAGCCATGATATCACTTCTTTGGTTTGTTTTCTTAACATCCAGAAAGTCTTGGTGTCAGGAGGCACAGTAGAGTTGTCAGTCTGAACCAGCTCTGGGTGCATGGACTGTGCAAGTGCTTCACTGCATCCAAAATTGCTGGACCTAGGGAGGCAAGAGTTGCCCAGGGGGAAGTCCGTGGTCTCCTGCGGTTTCTTTTTTAGGCAGAAGACACCCAGAAGTCTCGGCCAGTGCTGTGGTGGTCCCCTTCTTCTCTGTGAGATTTTTTTTAGAGATTACCTTTTGGACAATCTGTAAAAGAAGACAAAGCTGGCATAATACAGGCAAGTTCACATCATGCTCTGGACTGAAACAGAATAAACAAAGAGAGTGGAGGTCCTTGTGTGGACCTGCTTTCCACAAATTGTACTATTAACTTTAGAAAAAGTCACCTGATTCTGATTCACTTGCAGGCAATAACTATCACAAGCTTGATGACATAAAAAAATCCTGTATGAGGTTTGGCAGTTGTTGCAGATGTTAAGGTTGCAAAATGTAGTTCCTGTGCTGCAGGATTTCATTCCCTCAGACATTATTTGCCTCTTGTGTGACCTTGAGCAAATCACTTAACCAGACATTGCAACTGGGTTAATTGTGAAAAGGGACTGTCTCTCCAATGGGCCTACCTGGTGAACAAATAGAATTATTACTACTTACAAGGCTTCTGGATGTTGGCTATCCAGTGAACTGATGACAATGGTAGCATAGATGGCTAGCAAACTGCATGTTAAGAAAGATATGAAGATGGTATTGGATGATGCAACTCTTACACCATTGATCTTTTTGCACAGTGGTGGGAGGGAATCAGTTAAAGATTATGGGGAGGTAGAGCTATGGAAGTGGGATGAGCAGTCAGGTTTGCAACAGTGAATAGCACAAAGAACACTTGTAATTGTAAACCATGGCTAACATATGAGGTATGATTGCCTGTACTACTGTCTTTCTACACAAGACAAAGGTCCCATGATTTTTTTTAAACAAAGGGAGGAAACTAAATAAATTCCACCATGAAGTAAGTATGCTATAAGATATTTTCTTTTCCAGTAAATTTAAAGCTTCAAGTATGACTCACATCTTCCCCCATTCATGCTATTCTGACCATAATCCTGGGCAAAAACACTAATCAGAATGCATTTCACGATAGACATATGTATGCAGTGTGCCAGGTCAAAGCTGCTGCTGCTGCCCTATTACATTTGAAGGCAAATACAGAAGAATGGATTTTATTCCATTTCTAGCTTTCTTTGGAATCTGGCTTGTTACATTCCTTTAGATGCTAGTCTCGAATTGTGCCCCACCATCTTTTACTCCACCTTTACTGCTAACATGTAGGCCCTAGCTGTCTTCTGTTAGCTACTTTTTTCCTCTATTCTTGCACTTCATGGGTGATACCTGACATGACTTCGTGTCACATGGGGACTGCCTCTTCAAACACAGTAGACCTACTGTTAAAATAACATTTGTCACCATAACTTGGAAGAGCATGAGAGGTAGGCCTGTCACATTGTGGTTCAGACTTTTTGTGTGCTTACTGCTAACTATCCAGACATTAGGGTTGTCACCCATCCTGTTTTCAGTGGGACACTCATGGGTTGAGATGCCTCATCCCACTGCCCGCTCTGTAAAGCAGTGGGATTTTTAAAAGTCCCGCTTTTTATTTGCGCTGAATCGCTGTGGAAAAGCTGCAAATACTTCCAGTTTTTCCACAGCAATTCGGTGACATCACCAATGGTGACCAACCCGGACTGGCAAGGTCTGGGTGTTGCAAATCGTGCAGCAGTTGGCTGCAACTGATAAGGGGGGGGGGGTTTGCCAGTAAAAGGCTTGCAAAGGTCGTGGCTGTAGTGTAAAACTAAAAACAGTTAAACAACATAGTTGTAACTTCAATAAAAGGAAGTTGGCAATTAATTTCATGAACAGCAAAGATGATCTGAGGGCAGTTCTGTTCCCTAACATGCACTCATTTAGTTAGAAAGAAACCTTTGATTCAGAACCCACCAGCTAAGAATTTGAAATACATGTGACTAGAATATTGAATTCTACAAACTGAATAGTCTGAAGGTATTTAATGGCTATGAGCTGTTCCGCACAGAACAACACAGGGAAATGCATTACTGGTGTCATGCTGCTATAAAGGTCACACTGGCATTATTTGTTTCTCTGAAACTTCAAGGTCTTATGCACGTGAAGTCAGAGTGGGGTCTGAATAATGAAGAGAAAGGCAAGAAGAAGAATAAAAGTCACTGCGTTTTCATTTTCTTAGACATTCCCTTTAGTTATTCTCTACTTTAAAGGTTGACAAGACTCTTGCTCCATGTTCCCAAGCACCATGGAGATTATTAGGGTCCAAACTAACAGTCTCATAGTAGGCGACTTCAACTACCCCTCAATTAATGGGGAAAACTACTCATATACCAATACACTTGCCCAACGTTTCCTGGAATGCATTAATTCTAATGCCCTGGACCAGCTCATTCTTACCCCCACTAGAGGTAGAAACATCCTTGAACTGGTCATTACTAACATGGGCGACCATTGCTCTACATCAATAGTCAGCTCCTCCCTGGTTAGATCCGGCCACAAACTAATCAGCTTGGAAATCCACATCCCTCCCACCCACAAAGGTAACCACCATGAAAAACCTCTCCAGAACTAACTTTGGGCTCCTAAAAACAGAGGTGGCAAACTTCATGGCCCTCATGCAAATGGAGAATAGTTGCATGACTGCCGAATCATACACCAATGCACTGTACGAACACGTACACAAATGCATGGATCTTGCCATACCCAATAGAACCAAGATGCTCTCCTCCAGAAAAAGGAAGCCAATCTGGTGGTCCCCTGCCATAAACAAACTTTACAACAGATGGAGGAAACTGATGTGGAATAAGGTGAAGTCCCAAGACTGGAAAAATTCCCTTATCAGCCTCAACAAAAAGTTGAGATCCCTCATCAAATCCTCTAAAGCTAGCTATGAAAACAGAATTGCAGCAGACAGTAAAGACAACCACAAGGCCTTCTATATTTATGTAAAGAATCTCCAAGGCAATACCCAGATTTGCTCTGAGCTACTAGACAATGGTAGCTCCTATGCAGAGCCAACAGATATTGCCAATATACTGGCCGACAGAGTCAGTGCCAACCTTACCCCCCCCTCCAAAGGACCAATCACAATACCAGAAGATTGTCAGGCACCCAGTATTACTGCTGCACAGGTTAAAACAGCACTATCCAAGGCCAAGAATACAGCTTCTATGGGACCTGACAATATCCCTGGCTATGTTCTACATGAACTACAGAGTGAACTGGCACCTCACCTGTGTACCTTGTTTAATCACAGTCTCACCTTAGGCTTTGTCCCTACTGAATGGCACACTGTTAGTCATCCCTCTCCATAAAGGAGGAGCGACTACAGACCCTGGGAACTATCACCCCATTACACTGACGAGTCTGATATGCAAAGTTATGAAACGCATCATCATGGACCTAATAAACAAGGATATAGGGAATCTCCAAACTCTGGATCCCACACAGTTTGGTTTTGTGAAGGGTAGATCATGCCTGCTCAACTTGGTCGACTTCTTTGAGTCAGTCACCAGAGCTGTGGATGAAGGCAAGGTGGTTCATACAGCCTACCTTGATCTGGCCAAGGCCTTTGATACAATTCCCCACTCAAGAATTATAGAAAAACTCACTATGCTAGGCATTAACCCCTATATCACTAGGTGGGTTGCAAACTGGCTCACAGATGGAACCGAAAGTACTGACTCCAAGTCAGACTGCCGAAGAGTCACGAGTGGAGTCCCACACGGTTCGGTCCTGGGTCCTCTCCTGTTTGGTATCTACTTTTCTGAAGTCCAGGCCAACATGAAGGGACTCTGGCTAACAAAGTTCACAGATGCAAGTTGGGAGCTATTATTAACACCCGAAGTGATGCTGACATTCTACAGAATAGCCTCACTGAGACCAACGACTGGTGTCAGAACCATGGCCTTAAGCTCAATGCCAAAAAATGTGTTGTTATCCCTTTTGGGAAAAACCCGGTTCCCATGAATTACCACATTGATGGTAGTCCACTGAACGCAGAAGGCATTGTAAGAGATCTGGTAAGACAGGTTGACAGCAACCTCTCTTTTGATCACCACATTGCCACTGTGGTCAGAAAGTCCTTCTATGTGGCACATCTCATTACTAAGGGTTTTGCATCCAGGAAGAAAGAGGTCATTGTCTCCCTCTACTCTTCCCTTATTAGGCCAATCATCGAGTACAATGCCCCATTTGGCATGTATCTTACTAAACACCTGCAACAACTGGAGAGGCCATAAAAGTACCTCACAAAGAGGATCCTAGGCCTTAAACACTTTTCCTATATGGACAGACTCAAAAAACTCCAACTATTGTCTCATATCGTGTACTCAGAGGCGATGTCTGCTTGACTTACAAAGCCATGTCTGACCCAGCTCTGCTAGAAATGCTACATTTAAAGAAATCCCAATCCCTCCACAACACACGCTCCAGAGACCTCAACCTCATTACCACAATCAACAGAACGTACTGGAGGGACAGGTTCATAACCCAGAGGCTGCCCATGCTATGGAATAGACTTCCCATACATGTCAAGCAGAACACCTCGCTGACCATCTTCAAGAGAAATCTTGATTAGTGGCTGGGAAATAGAAAATCACTCAGGATAATTCCAGTGGCTCTTCCCGACAGAGGCACTGGGAACTAAGGTCAGGTGGCACAATGCCAGGGTAATCCTATAGCTAGGCTTGTAAAGGCTCCAGGGCCACTGGCCTAGTACACACCTATGAACCTATGACCAGCCATTAGAATGTAACCACCGGACACAAATGTCTTGAGAAGTAGGTCACACACAAGAGACTGAATCTCAGGGGGATGATGACACTTAAAGGCATGAGTTGCTTTTCTTTGTGGTGGTTGCCTTGTAAATTTCCTAATGTGTGAGCTCTCTGGTGGCTGCCCTTAAAGCTGTAGTACTCCCACCCTAAGCAGAATGTGCTGTGGTCTTTCAGTGTAAATATTTATCTAAACTGCAATGGCATAAGGGTAATCAGCTGATACAAAGAACAATCCTGGATATGAACATTCATGGAAGGTAGTTTTCTCTGTCCCAGTTTAACAAAAGTGAAGAAAAGTTGAATACAAGCTACCTGAATTGGGTGTACATATAATATAATCCAATGCCCTCATTGGTATGCTATTTTGTCTAAGTTAAGTTACCTTGTGATATTCTTTGTAAGTGCATAGGTTGATACTTCCTTAAACCCCCCACATCCACTTTGTAGCAGTAACCAAAAAAGTCAGACAGATTAAGGAGGCACTAACCCCCATAAGGCATTAGAGAACATAGAATTAATGTAGGCATCAAGCCCCATAAAATAATGGATCATTTAAGCAAAAAAAAAAAAAAAACAGCCATTGCATGCAAAGGTCTTTGCTCATTGTACCCCCCTTATGTGATATTATTATTCTAACATTCTGTGAGTTCATACAACCTTGAGGAGGTTAGTGTTTCTCACTTAAATTCTCTGTCATCATCATCCCCCTTTTTCCTGTGTTGTACGTAGGGTCTCTCCTACCATTGACTGTCTGTTTTTCCACAATCCATCCATCTCTTTGCTGGACATCATTTTCTCTTGCCATCTTTCTGTCTCTTTCTTTGCAAAATTGGCTTCTGCTTTTCTGCACATGCATCTGAACAACCGTAATCTATTCTTTTTGACCTTCTCTGCACCTGGAGCTACTTTGACTTCTGCTGTGATGTCATCATTTCTTTGTCTGTCTCACAGTGTGCATCCAGCCATCTATCTCAGGCACTTCATTTCCATCGCCTCTAGCTTCCTCAACTTCTGCCTTCATTGGCCAGGTTTCCATGCTACACAGATGTACTGCTCACACATTTTTTATACACCTTACTTTCAGCTTATTTTGCATTCTTTTGGCACACACTACCCGACACATTGTGCTATTCATCTGCAGTTCCCCCAATTCTCGCTTCAGTCTCTTCATTCATACTCCCTTTCCAGATACTTGAAGCTGTTAAACTGTTCCACTATTTTCTCTTCTCTCTCTCTTTTCTATCTCTGATTTTGCAAAATGAATTTGATTTTGTGTCATATTTATGCCCCATCTTTGTCAACTTCTTTTTCTGGCAAATCATTATGGAATACAGTCAGTCAGTAGTTCTATGTTTGGACCCCCTCAGCCTTTGTTGCCCCAGATGTTATACATTTGTCTTTTGAACTTCTCCAACTCTTCACATAGCCACTAATCAGTGCTTCACTGTATGCTGTTTGACTAGGAAACCCAACAGGTCTCTTGTAGTCTAATGGGTTTCCAGATGCATTTTCAATACATGGAAGTTTCAAGGGAAGAGTAGTTTACTGTTGCTCATGCTAAGTTTTGCTTTTAATGGGAGAGAATTGTTTTTGTTACAAAAAGGCCATCAGTATTTTGCTGTAAAATTTGAAATAAGTTAAATTAATCCAAATATCTAAGTGCAAAACAGGTACAACTTGCTGTTCTTGAAATTGTGTTTTGACATTATTGCTCCTTTTTTTCCACTGAGACACAAACATTTTTGTGCCATTCTCACACTTTACTGTTGTAATTTTAGCTATCGACCTGATTTGTTATGTTGTAGCGTACTAACATTTCATCCAAACAGTAATCCTTAAGCATGACAAATCTAGTTATTCTCGGTGTTCTGCATATTACAATATTATGTACAATTTATAAATGTTATTACTGTGTGGCTTTTTTTCATAGGGAAATGGTCTTCCATGGTGAATTATGTTACCTTGCATTCTATACTTTTTTTCTTCAGATGTCCTGCATATCCCACCAGCTATGTACTGTTTCCCTATTGTATGCTAGTAGGGAAGGAAACCTGGAAATTGCACTGACTAGCACAGATTGAGCTCTTCTTTCTACATCCTAGAAAAGATCAGGAAGAAAAATTATATTGGTACAGACGATTATGTCAGGATGACATTAGAACAGCATCTTTGAACAGGAAGAATAGAGGAGTACTTATTCACAGAGAGGATTTTGGACCCATAGAACAGACTACCACAGAGGTTGGTGAGAGACAGAGAATGCACAGAGGCATTAAAGATAGTATAGGACAGGTGAGGAGGAGGATAGAGAGAATTTAGAATGTTAAATGCAGTCTAGATAGGCCTCTTATTCTCCTATTGTTACCAGGTTCGTGTAATGTAATGTCATGTACTACACTTTCAGCCTGAACTGTTAGATGCGTTTGAAATACTGCAACAAATGTAGTTTTTCTATACTTTGACACTTAGTAGCAAATAGATATCTATGAGGAAGTCAAACTATAAGTGCAAATGTAATTCATGGATATGAATGAAAGCCTGACACTACTTTACTCAGACATGTCCTAGTGTTATCTTTGAACCAGTTTATCTTTATGAGGTACAAGAGGGGCAGAAGTACTGACTATGCAGGATGCACACTTACACTGGGCCCAGATAGCCTGGAGACCAAATCTGGTGCTTACCAACTGCATAAAAATTAGTCGTATTCCTGCTGCTGCCTCTTCCACTGAGTCTCTGCTATGAATTTGAACAGTCTGTGGTATTCTTTATTCAAATAGCTCTCTTTAGAAGTCAGTGTTGTGATTAGTCAGTCATCACTGACATATCAACTTTGTCACATCTGTTTTCACTGGTGGGCAGTGTGCCTGCATGGGTGCATAAAAGCTAAGGGGGAAACAGTCTTTTGGGATACATAGCCATTGTAATCATGTGCAATTCACATTATTGGACATAGTCTGTGCACAGATGTGAAATGCATTTTATATTACAGTGGCTGATGTGCCATGAGCATGACTAAAATGTATTATTAATTTATTATTCATAGTGGCAGTTATTTGTACGAGTTACTGACTGAACAAAATAAGTCCTCTTCTGTCCTGAAAACCTGGATTCCTCTTTTGTGCATATGAAACTAATTACTTTTACGGTTAAAGCTTCATAATTTAAATGGTTTGTGAGATTTCAGTATGCTATAATAATTTCACGCTGTTGTACCCATAACTGCATCTCCTTCAACACTCCTATGGTGATGTTATTGTAGGGGTTTGGCCAGTGCCATATTGGCCACACACCCCTATGTCCCACTTTGGCCTGCACGCTAGGGGTACCACCCATCCCACGTTGTGAGGGACAGTCCCTCTTTAGGCAGTTGTGTCCTGTGAAAAAATAAAAAAAATGGCAAATGTCCTAAGATTTTAGGACAAAAATATTTCCTAAGTTTTCTTTAATAGTTGGATAAAACAGTTATTTGTTATCTGAAACA
This sequence comes from Protopterus annectens, assembly GCF_019279795.1. NCBI lineage: Eukaryota > Metazoa > Chordata > Ceratodontiformes > Protopteridae > Protopterus > Protopterus annectens. The sequence goes on along the minus strand of NC_056748.1, from coordinate 429,372,372 downwards.
CATAAATGTTATATGAAATGGCATAAGCAACTCAAATGCTACAAGAATAAGTGTTTATTTTGGCAAAAAAGTGAAGTTCTGTCCTTTGTACTGGTCAGGGGTATGTTTTGTCTCACAAAATTTGACATTTCTTCAAAAAATTTCCCACTCTGGGCTTTGAAAAGGTGGTAGCCCTACTGCACTCAACATCTGCCAGCTGACACCTGTAAATCTGAACCTAAATTATCAGTTATTACTTGCCATGGTCTGCTCAGAGTTCAGCTGCAAGATTAAGTTACTGTGTTTGCACTCCTTAGTTCCCTTCTCTGCCACTTTTAGAAGCTGCATAGCCAGAGTCCTTTCCTACCCAGAAGCAAATAATGCATAGCTCATACTGGAAGAATAATAGACATATGTTATCTTCCATGCATAATAGTGAAGTGGTGTTTGAAAAAAAACAGCAACATATATGTTGTACAAGAACATTTGAGAAGAAAACAACCAGTTGTTGAATTACAGCTGTGTGGTATTACAGAAAAAGTGTTCCATTCCACTTACATTTTTATAACATTGTACAGAATATTTTAAGACAAACATCTTCATAAGCTGAAGATACTAAATGCCAAATGGGAATATACTTTTTTTTTATAGCTCTGTATTTAAATTCTGAAACTAAATAATACTTTTATAATATATGAAGATCACATTAAACTTGCTAAGCATTTTATTTTGTTCAGTGCACCTAAAACCACATGCTATTCATAGCAACTGCTGTGGGTCACACTAAGGAGTGAGTACATAAATATTCCTAAATGTGAAGAATTATCATACCTTATAAATAACATATTTGGTATTTAACTAAGTTAACTAGCAGTCAAGGTGGCTTCTGATATATATATATATATATATATATATATATATATATATTAGTGTTAAAACACAACTGTCAAAATGGATGTCTTCATTTTAGACATTGCTTCTGAGCAAGCTAGGTCAGAAAGTAGTTTTGTCTTCTGTGAGAATTATTTCTGAGCAAGTTAGATTAGGAAACATCTTTGTTCTGTGATGTAAAACATGATCATGCAGGCTTAGATAAAAAATGAATAGCTTTGCTTTGTAAGGTAATTAAAAAAAAAGGTGTAGAACACTGCTTAACTAGGAGAAGAGTTGGAAACATGAAACAGTTGGTCATTGCATTTTGCTCCTACCTTTTACTGCAAATCATGTAATGAATGGAATATTGTTTATTACACCATGAAATCATGGGAAATATGGTCAGAGTTTGAGACTCTTCTGAAATGCAACAGCCTGAGCTGTCACTAGATGACTGCAGGTTATTGCTGTCAGCTTAAAATATGAATTGTGATAGGTAAAGAATATTCCAGAAAGTATCATTAAAACTGATAGTACTTTGTGTCTTGTATACAAGATAGTCTTTGGATTCTGCTATTTTTAAGTATGATTTTACATTTGCAATATTTCACTAAACTGCTAATCCATTCAGGATATTTTTTTTTGCCAAAACACAAGTCTCAGTGAATTTATATTCACATTAGATAAATATTTGGAGCTGCACTTTTCAACAGTGGTAAGCGATAAACTATAATGTGGCAGTTTACTTGCGTTCCAAATTTAAGCTTCTCTATTGTTTGTATGTTGTATGGATAGCATTCTTGCGGTCATTAGTAATGTAACTTGTTATACAATGCCATTAAATTCTGATTGCTGTATGTCAATATACTGCAATATTTTCTAAATCACAATAAAATGTTTCAGTTGAAATTGCTATACTCAGCTTTTTTTGTACACTTGTGTAAACAGTCTGTTCCACAGAATAATGGCTTGTGTCACTAACATGAACCTGATTGCCTGGATGTCATGAATGTTCACTTTGGTAATAATGTGCTTTGCTCTTCTACAAGGAGTACACTTCCTTGTCACACAACTAGTGCAAAAGCAACAGCACAGGCACTTCCACTCAGTCATAAACAAAGACCTTAGAAGCTGAAGATACATGCCAGTGACGTTTCTCAGCCACATTGAGGGATGGATTCCCAGAAAATGGAACAGAAGCAAAGGGCTTCCAGTGAAAGAGCTATTTGTCCCAAGCATCCTATAGTGTGCCACTCCCCACATGTGAATGAAGGATGGGATGGAGTAACAAAATGTACATTTTAAGGGATACATACTGTGCAAACCTTTCTCCAATGTATATCCAATATAACAAAATTCCATGACATGCACTGCAGATGGTTCTCATTATATATGCATGATACTGAGCAACCAGGAACAATGAGGAATGACACCTACTGAAGCTTGTTTTAAGGACTAGGTGTATATATAGTATTATCAGAGGTAGTGTGGTCCAGTGGAGGTATGTGCATATGATGCTGTGTAACAAAAGTAGTTATGGCAGCCTGGTGGATGAGGGTTTCATATCCTGTGCAGCACTTTACGTACAAACCAAATTAACTATTAAGTCTACCAAAAAAATGTGGACTACTGATTCTTCATTTTATATTATGTCTTGATACACATATGTAAATATTTACGTCATTTAGATTTATAACCCCAGACATCAGCAACATGCACTAAGTAGTGGTTATAGTTTAAGAAGAATATTGTGCTACACAATTGTATGGTACAGGCCAACAGTATGCCCACACAAACTACATAGCACCTCTCTACTGTGTTTTGTTGTACCCACTATCTTATAATGAATGCTGGAGTGCAGAAGGAAGTATAGAAGATCTGACTATACCCTGAAGAACCTTGCGCAGGAGTACAGAAGCATCACTGTGGATCAACATCGGAGCACTTGATACAGTACGTGTTTGTTGGGGGGAGTTGCAGTTTAATGTCCAGACGGGAGAGATCACTTTACTATAGCCTTATAGGAATGATTGAATATCTATGCTTTTGGTTTCTGGGTCAGCAGGTGGTGCAAATGCAATGTTATGTAGTGGGTTAATATGAACGAAAAGTACAGTCCAAGGTGAGGGCACACATATTGTCCAATTTACAGCTGTACAAAAAGTGATGCACAGTGCAGAATAAAGTCAGGTTATTAAGCACAGCTATACAAGTAACATATGGCACTACTGTATCTATCCCATATCTTACACCAGAATATATGGACTAGGACAACAATCCAAAATGTAAAATCAAACTTTCTTTTTGTTGCTTTTCATCAGTAAACCTGAAATTAAAATATATTATGGATAGGTGGTTAGATGATTTGATGCTAGTTAATACTTCACTTGGCATCATTTACAAGGTTTTGTGTTCTCTTATGAATCTTGAAGAACTCTTTTCACTCTAAGTGCAGATATAGCAATGTCAGTGATTTTGGACACCTTAGAATTAATCTGTGATGAGCTCCAGAATGGAGTGCATGCACTTAAGTCACACTAGTGGCACTCTGTCCGTGGTCTCCTGAACCAGATAGGCCAAAGGAGGGTCAACTTACCCCGGACCAGTGTCTTCCACAAATTCTGAGGCCGGGAGGTAGAGCTGTCTAATTATCATCATGTTGCAGCCGACATCATGTTTGGGCTTGGGATGCTGCTGTCACCCTGTATGAGAAAGACCCAATGGAAACATAACACTCAAGGTTTACTGCAACAGGTAATGCTATATATGATCACCAATGAAGAGAGGGTCACTTACCATGCTCAGCTGAAAGTGGTCCTTCCTCTTGTGAGCAGTATATGTTGCTCCACTCAATCTATGTGCTGCAAAGGAAAGTGGATCATTAGATGGTCCTAAGATGCAAAACTCCTGTCTCATATATATATATATATATATATATATATATATATATATAGGTAGGTAATGCAGTATAAGCATATGAAGTTTAATAATATACAACCTATCCTGAGCAATCTTCTAAGGGATCATTAGCAGCTACTCAGATGTGTGTCATCCTACACTAACTCAGCAAAACTAAAGTTGCCACCAGTGACAGTATATGGTATACTGTAATGGGTATGAACTGTTGTTACCAGCTTAGTTAAATGCACTTACACAATGCCCTCACATACCACTGCAACATCAGTGCTACTGGCTACAGTTGTCTTCCAGAAATATCAGTTCCATTGGCTACAAGCATGCACCACCAACTCCCAACACACACATGGCTAAACAGTACCTGCCAGCTGTCACACTGACCTGTCATGTTTATTTCTTGTATTGCTATGATGTAGTCTAAGTGAATTAATGCAGCATATACTTGATAAAGTATGGTTGTTTAAGCAAACTTACCATAACAGTAGAGGTTTGAGTTATCACCATTGCAATAACCTTAGCTATAATGGGTTGTATCCTACAAAGGAAACCTATCTTTTTAGTCAGCTCACCTTGAGATGATTAATGGTTTGGGTGCATGGAAGGTGTCCTGAAGCTTTGAAAGCTGGCCGTCTGTTATATCCTTGGTAGGGTATAACCCATATAACTAAGGCTACTGCAGCAGTGATCACTATGATGAACATGGATACTTACTATACATGTCTTGCCTGGCTCTCCATTAACCTTCTTCTGCTAGTGGCAGAGTTCCTGTAAAGGAGATTGCTATATCAGTGTCTAACAGTGCTTTACTATGCACGGCCTTTCAATTTTGTAGGAAGATCATGACGTGAATCTATGTTTTTTTCTTAAAAGGTCCTTCATGGCCTTCCTTCTTTATAATCTGTGGACATAAGAGAAAAAGTGAGTACCTCATTATGAACTATAATAGTGCATTCCTTTTTCTGCAAAGGTAGGGAAATGTACCCTTCATTTCCACGCTTTACTGTTCTACTACTAAATGTGGTAAAACAGTTTCTGGTGGGCATATGACACTATCCCTACTAGGATCCTTTACTGAATCAAAAGTACAATAGGCTGTTATGAGTGAAAAACAGAGATACTTAGTTATAAAATGATATTAGTACTGTCACAAGTAAAAGCAAGTGTGTATCTGCTTTGGAGCATCTTACTTGCAGAGTCAACTAATTATAAAATTGAGAAACATTTACTCCAGATAAGCCTAAGAATGACTCTGGCAAACAGTATAATTTCTCAGGAAAAATGGCAAGGATCCATGTTGGACTGCTATTTTTGTATTCATTAAGAGGCAAATACAGCTTGGTATAATTACATACATGGCTTCCATCTGTTCTCACCTACTGTTAACCTTTATGCTACTACACTGTTGAGTGTCACTCAGTTATTCCATTATGATGAGAAAGTTTATGACTGCATAACATTTCTATTATAGTGTTGTGCTAATCATTTGCCAAGCTGCAAAATATTGGTGGCTATTCCATATCTCACTTTACTACAGATATCAGTATGCGTTAAGTTTCTGAAATATGTTGATGATGTTCAGTACTATGAAAAAAGGAACAGGCTAGTTAATACTTTTTGTGTCTCTTTGGGCAAGCAGGAGGGGAAGCGTTTAAAAGAAGAATAATGAGTAACCATTGAAGGCTGCCTTAGTGATGGCCCCTGGCATTCAACCCTTGACCCCTGATAGTCGGGGATGAATAAGCTGATTGCCAAAAAGACAGATGATCAGCAGGCAGTGGGGATGAAATGGAGCATTAAAAGAAATAACACCTTTACCACTTTTTTTTTTTTTTTTTTACAAAGCCATATTTAGCACAGATGATACATCTTATCACTATTTTGTGTTCCTCTGTACTTAATGTTTCCATTTTAGGCACCTCATGTCTACAGGCTGCACATGCATCTGGCCCAGAAAGACACCCATAACTGCATGTCCCACATTATTTTTGACTTTGCACAGTATTTAATGATCATCACTTCAGTTAGGATGACACCATGTCCGTTATTGTTGACACTGGTATTCTTTCACAGGTAACACTGTGGCTGACTATGCTGCTGTAGATAAGAGGACCATCTGAGGACCATCTGCAGTGAACTCCTCTATCCCTTGAACCCAACAAGGGGGAGAAAAGTGATCAGCAGAGGGAGTTTGAAGGAGGGAGTATGTACTCCAACACTGATCTACAAAGTGGGACTCAAATGTACTATGTTCTTTGTAATCAGTGTTGCAGTAATGATTCTTAGGAAAACTCCCAAAGTCAGCAGTTGGTGGTAGGTCATCTGTATGACCCTAGGAAATAAGGTTTTTGCAGGACAGCAGTAGCAAAACCTGCTGTGGCCATGGAGACATTGCCTAGATTACAATGTTTTGTAAAGGTGTGCACTGAGTTCCATGTTGACTGCCTCTAAGATGGCATGAGTAAGGCCACTTTGTGGAAAGCAGTGGTAGTTACCCCATGATTGGTGGATTGGGCTTTAATATGACCATGTAGAGTTTTTCATACTTGGAGTAACAAAACTTAATGTCGTTTGATGTCCATTTGGAAATGGTTTGAGCTAATGATGTCAATTCTCATTCTATCCTCTACCTGTGGGTTCAGATGTGACTCTGCCATTACTGTAGCTCATGGTAACCAAAACACTCTCAAGCCTCTCTCTTACCCATAATGCTCCATTCCTAAGTACTCCAGATCTCATTTGCCGCTATTCATGTTAGACATGGTGACCAGTTGCTCTCAAGGAGATATCGGTTTTGTTGAATTTAAGGCTTCATTTTCTCTTTTAAATGCTTTCTTTATACATTTTCTCTGTTTATCATTAGTGTAGCTTATATCCCCTACCTAACAACTGATTTCTTGCTATTTTCCCTTTCCTTTCATACAAAAGTACCTCTGAATACTATCAATAGTATTCTTTCCTCTTACACTTACTGTATTCCTTTTTTACCATTATTAGTATTTCCCCTCCTATTATCTTTTGTCTAAAAAGCTTGCTATTTTTTAGTTTTTGCTTAACCCTTTTCCTTCTTAGATGTGGCAGAAAAAGGGCTGGATGGTTTCAAAACATGAGAAAAATGCCTTATTCTGATACATACTTTGTGTATATTCCTTGGGATCCCATCATCTCCAAGAAGATTGCTCTATTTGCCACACGTTCAAACATAGAGCCCTGGCTGAAAGCAAGAAAAAGCTGATCTTAAAAGGTTGTCTTCCATCGGTTTTCAGTGAGGCATTATCTGGAGCTTCCCCTTCTGACAAACACAAAAAGGGCAAGTCAACTTCATCTAGCCCTTCATCATTCTCATCAAAAACTTTTGAAAAACCAAAAAAAGAGGATTCTGTTGGCTCCGACCTCTCTGTCAGACCCATCTGGTTAAAGACCTAAACTTACAGACCCTATCACCTCCTCCAGGTCCGAAAGTAAAAACAGAGAAACATATGGACCCATCCACTTCTTTGGATCCAACATTAGACAACTGATTTGACTCCTAGCCTTCATGCTATACCTAGGACCCAATACTCCTCTTCAACTGACCCTGTCCCTCTTAGAGTCCCTTCCCGGAAAGACAAAAGTCACCTTCTCTAATGTCTACCTGCTCTTTTAGAAATTTGACGGAAGAGGATTTGGAGAGACTGGTGAGAAAGATTCTCTGGGTGCAGAGCATGCCAGGGGTATCTTTGGCTCCTACCCTTTCAGGTCAGGAGTTCCATACATTGCCTCTCCCTCCTTTAATCCTCCTCTGACTTCTTTTGAAGCTTTGGAGTTCTTGGATCCGAGCTGCCTGGTGCCATCTGCTTCAGATTCAAAGATAACTCTATCATCAGATCTGTCATTTGCTCTGAGTTTTTTTTTTTTTTTGGTTCAGTCAGAGCCATAACTGCTTAGTTGGCTCAGAAGTGTTGGGATCAACTCCAAAGTTTTCAGATACACCCCTACACCTAGGGGCTTTGACTCAGGTTAGCTCGGCTCCGGCTTCAGCCTCGGGTGGATTACCTCAGAGCAGGGCAGGACTAGAATCCAGAAGCTTGCCTTTTTGAATCCAGAGTCCTGTCCCTGTTAGGGAAGGTCAGCCTTTGAGGTTTTGGAGAGAGACGTCTGCTTCAACAGCTCAGATGCCCCCCCCTTCTTGGATCCTCAGCCCCCTACCCTGTCATCTCTGTGTACAGAGTCTCAACCTTTTTCTCCAAAGGTACAGTGAGTACCGAAACCCCAGGCTTCACAGCAGAGTATTCCCACTTCTGATAACTTCCCAGAACATCCCACTGAGGAGGTCCTTAAGAGGAAGTGCAAGAGAAAGCACTTGAATTCCCCAGAAGAATCCATCACCAAAGACACCGACTATGATGAAGGTGAAGGGTCCCCAAGGTCACTTCCTCACAATTAGAGACATCCTGGAAATTTTAAAACAGAGGTGATTGGAAGCTGAAAATCCTTCATCTGAGTCGGTGTACCTAGAGGCTTTGCCACCTACCCATCTACCTCCTGGGTAACTCCACCCACTGACGAGCTTATTGAGTTGATATCGTGCCAGGCATGGAAGGATCTTGGCACCACTGAGCTGATTCCTAAGAGACCAGACAAAATTATTACTGCTCCTGAGGACCAACAATTTTGGACAAAAGGTGAGCCTGTGGATGCCATGGTTGTGACGGTGGCCACAAAGAAGGAACTAGCTGGCAAAAGTTCCTCTATCCATCCCCAAACAAGGAGTCTTGTGTGATGGATAGATTCAAGAAGCATGTCTATACATCAGTGACCTTATCCTTACGGTCACTTAACTGTCTGGCACACGTCACTAGATTATAGAGGGATCGGATTAAAGATCTTTCAGATATAACTCAGGATCCATATTTGAGGAAGTAAAAGCTTCATCCACTTCCCAGTTGGCTACCCTCCAGTCAATTTCTAACTCTTCCATGAGGCTGAATTCACATGTAGCCAAAGGAATGAGTAGAGCAGCAGGTTCAGGCATTGCCATTAGGAGGCATGCCTGGATGCACTTGTGTGACTTTGTGAAGTCTATCAAGTCTACCTTCATCAGTGTTCTGTTTGATGTCACATCCTTATTCAGCCCTAAAGTAAAAGACACATTGTCCATGTATGAGAAAGATGTGCAGTGGATGAATGTGTCTCCACTCTGCAGACATCATTCTCTAGGAATCAGTGAAGCAGTGGGAAAATGTGGTTCAGAAAATTCCAAGGATCTTTTCAAGACACACATGGAGGTAGTTCCCCTATGGGCAGAGGGAGGTATGCCAATGTTAGACACTGTCCTTGCAGCAGAGGAGGCCTACAGAACCAAAGGTCCAGAGATTCTCCCTGAACGGAAGCCCAATTGCTGTCCTCTGGAGGCAATCAAGGGTCAATTATCCCAGCACCATTCAGCCTGGCTGTTAATAACTTTGGATACATGGGTGCAGAGGATCACTTCCAGAGGTTATATCATAACCCTTTTCCCTTTCTCCTCCTCCTCAATGTTTCACTCAGTCAGAGGGAACAAGCAGCTATTTTAGGACAAAAGCCATCCAAGAGGTCCCACCAAACCAGAGAGGATCCAGAACTTATTCAAGATTCTTTTTAGTGCCAAATAAAACAGAGGACTGGAGACCAATCTTGGATCTCAGCAACTTGAACAAATCTGTTTGACAAAACAAGTTCTGGATGGTCACAGTTCAGTCCATTCTTCAGTTTCTGGAAAAGGACAACTGGATGTGCTCGATAGACGTTCAGGATGTGTATTATCACATAAAAATGAACAAATGATTCAGAAAGTATTTATGTTTGGAGCCAGTCATTATCAGTTCAGAGTACTGCCCTTTGGTCTCACCACAGCCCCCAAGGTATTTACCAAGTGCATGGCAGTAGCGGCAGTTCACTTGATACTGCATAGATTCCCGGTGTTTCCATATCTAGACTGCCTTATTTCTGCCCCGACCAGGCATCTACTATTGAAGGCAAGAGATAATGTTCTCCAGATGTGCTTGCATCTAGGGATAACTGTAAACTACAAGAAATCCTGTATAAAACCCACGCAAAGTTTAAACTTTATAGGAGCAATTCTCAACACAAAAGAAAGAATGGCCTCACACCCCCCCCCCCTCCTCCCCGCAAAAGTGGAAACAATCAGGTTGCAAGCCACAAAAATACTGTAATCTGCCACAACAAAATGTACGCTAGACTGATTCTTTAGACTTTAGGGTCAATGGCAGCAGCAATAACGTTAGACCCGCTAGCCAGATATATGAGAATCCTGCAATGGCTGTTATCAGCACAATGGTCTATCCTTCTACAACCAATGTCAACTCAAATAAAGATCACAAATATTTACAAAAAAGATCTCAAATGGTGGATTCAACTGGATCAGTTACTACATTGTCATCTGTTTGTTCTTCCCTAGCCCAAGGCCACAGTGATGATGGACACTTCCCAGTTAGAGTGAGTGGGGCATTTTCTGGGCAAAAAAGTTTAAGACACTTTGTCCCCCACAGAGGCCAATTTGCATATCAATGTCCTAGAGATCACAGCAGTGCTCTTAGCATTGCAGGCTTTCCAAAATGTTCTTCCCTTAGGAATGATTGCAAGTCAATCAGACCAGATGTCAGTAGTCTGGTATATCAACAAACAAGGAGGAACCAGATCCTACCCCTTTTGTCGAGAAGCTCTCAGAGTGTGGGCAATCTCTTCTAACCACTTTCTCATTGCAATGCATATTCCAGGGATGTCTAATGTGATAGCAGATAAGCTGAGCAGGTGCGTTCTTCTGCCCCATGAGTGGTCTCTCAATCAGAATGTGATGGAAAAGATGCTCCTTTGATGGGATCATCTTTGCTGTGATCTTTTCACCTCTCCCCTAAACAACAAGTGCAGCAACTGCTTCACCATCATCCACCAAGTGGGGAGTCACTGAAGGATGCTTTTCATGTCTGACTCCCTGGTCTCCTTTATGCCTTTCCCCTGACTCCATTAATCCCAAGATTATCCCAAGATTGAAGAGCAAAGTAATCCTCATTGCACCATACTGGCCTCAACAAATTTGGTTTCCCTTCCTCTGGCCTCAATTACTTCACTAACAGTGGATTCTCAATCCAGCTCTAGACCTCTTGTCTCACCCAACGGGCAAGATTCACCCAGACCTACCCAGTCTCAAGCTGAAAGCCCGGCTTCTCCAATTCCATTAATTGCCAGACAATCTATGCTGTCCTCTCCAGTCTGATACACACTCTTGTCTTCATGTAAACTATATTCCAGTAAATAGAAAAGATTCATTTACTGGGCATTACAAAATAACATTGATCCCATCTTTGCTCCAATTCATCTACTTGAATTTTATCCCAACTTTTCAATGAAGGGTCGTTGTCTTCGACTATCAAAGTCCAGTTGGCTGCAATATCCAATTTTCACATTGGTATCCAAGGTTCCTCAGTTGCTTCACATAAACTCTGCAAAGCATTTCTGAGAGGAACTCTCCTTTTTAAAGCCTACTTATAAAGACCCTCCTCCCCTGTGGGACCTAAATTTAGTGCTGCATGCCATTATGCAATCCCCTTTTGAACCAGAAGCCAAGAGCAACCTCAAATTCCTCTTTTGGAAAACTGTTTTCTTGGTAGCTATAACTTCTGCAAGAAGAATTTCCAAAATTCAAGCCTTATCTTGCAAACCACCATATTTGATTTTTCACAAAGATAGAGCATCTCTCCATACTAATCCATCTTTTTTTTTTTTTTTTTTTTACCAAAGGTGGTGTAAGAGACAAATATCAATCAGTCCATCAATTTACCGTTTTTTTCCAAAATTTGAGAAAAAAGGCGAATACTTGTTACATTTATTAGATGTTCACAGACCATTGCATTTTTACATCCATAGAACCAAAGGTTTCAGGAAATATGACCAGTTATTGGTTTCCTTCTCAAATGTTAAATTGGGTAAACCAGTCACCAAAGTAACCTTGTCCAGATGGCTTACCAGTTGTATTCTTTTCACTTATGATCGTTTGGATATGGCCTTGACAAAATCATTGCGAGCCCATTCTACTATAGCAATGCTGTCACCTGTTTTTCAAACTAGTGCTTCTATGGATATTTGTGCAGCAGCAACTTGGGCTACTCCTCATACCTTTATTACAAATTAGATCTGTTCTCCAGGCATAGAGAATCATATTCAGTTCAATGGTGCTGAGGAACATACTTCCTTGAGTCCACTTAAGATCTAAGGTAGCTGGAGTTCTAAGGGTTACCATTATCCTAGTGAGAGACAGTGAAAGAATGTTTACATATGAAGGCTTGTAGCTCTGCAACCCTCCTTGCTGACAGCTATAATGAAAAAGGTCTTCCAAGTGAATATCTTTAGAGAGACAGTGCCAGCTGGTTCGGGGGAGGGGGGCAAGGTTGGTTTCTCTAGCACACAATTTAGAACTCAGACAGGAATGGTGTTCCTTCTGGGTAATCTCAAGTGAGTTACCTCTTTTAGCCAGATCCAAAACAGGTGGAGAAAGTATGGTTGTGTTATAATTTACCATAACAGTAGATATCCTACTGATCACTGTTGCAGTATTCCTGAAATATGGCTCGTCACTCCTGACATCCAGCCATGGTACCAAAGCTTCCTGAGGTCATACATCCAACACATGACCTTAGCGTATAAGTGTAGGGTATACAGATGGAGGTACAAGTGTAGATCCTCAGGCTATCTCCAAGCCAGTGGCCTGAAGACTACTGAGACAGGGAGACTAGTCACCTAGGAGCGGAGTAGCTCATATAGCTAAGTAAACACTCCCTTTTCCATGTAGCAGAGCAGAGGTTAAAGCATGCCAAAAGAGGTTAAGGATGGTGGGGAAGGAACACTATAGCAGTGATCAGTTGGACATCTACTGTTAGAGTAAGTTCTTACACAACTGTACTATGTCCTGACTGAAATCACTGTAGCAGTATTCCTGACATATGGGTGATTGCCGGAGGTAGAGAGAATGTTAGTTGGCTACTGAGTAGATAAATTGTCTAACAGTCCAGACAGGACAGACCTAGCAAAAGCAGCCCTGGACCTAGAGAAGGCATCAATCTTGTATTTTGTGGTGAAGGTGTGTACAGAGGACAAAGTAGCAGCCTTCAAGATAGACCTGACATCTACTCCCTTGTGAAAAAGCCCTGAGGAAGCCACTGCCCTAATGGAATGAGATTTTGGGCAGGAAGGCAATGACTTACCCATAGTGCAAATAGCAGAAAAATATGGCCTTGGAGATCCAAGCTGGAATAGTTTGTTTGGAGACCAGCTGGCCCAAATTAGAGTGTATAAAAGATGCAAACAGCCTATCAAGTCTTCCTGAAGGATTTAGTTTTGGCCAGATAAAATCTCACTTGTCTTTGAATGCGATTGTATTGTCTGGATCTGTTGTCAGGGAGAGTCCTCTATTTTTTCTATGGGGAAAGGGCTGTGGTTTTGAGGGATAATTCCCACTGTACCTTGGTGTTGGTGTCAGTTAAAATTTCTTGACATGTTTTATTTGCTTTCCTTTCTTATCCAGCATCTCAAAACCTGTGCATCTAGAGGTCTGAAAAATAATTATTTGTCTAATGGAGCATTTCAGCCTTGACCTGATCTGACAGAAGCTGGGTCCTGATCTATGCATGTATGCAGATGACAGAACCTTTGGCTGCTCTTCTGTAAGATGCATCCAAGGCATCATAGCCATATTTTAGGGAGTGTCTGGAGACTTAAGATTCTCTTGCTGTCTCCTGAATTTCCTTTGATAAAGTTCAATAGAGTCCACCTTAGAATTTTGTCCTGTAGATATTGGCAATTCAATGGTCTCATTGCAAGGGTAGTAGAGTTATAAGCTTTTTTTTCACAACTCAGTCTACTTCCCATATCATTAGGTAGGGAATGTCTAGTTGGCCCCTTAGGTACACCTGTTGTGGATTCAGTAGAGACTATTGGGGGGGGGGGTCAGCCTTGCAATTTTATTAAAAATTGCTTGTGAGATTCAGGCACTCTCTAAAGCCTGCCTAGCTTCTTAGGAGCAAGTGGTAAAGAATCCAGATGTAAAACAATGTATTCAAAGACATCTAGTACTACTTGTACAGGACAGGTAGAGAGTGGCTTTATGAGAAGGCAAACTTAACAGATCCCTACAATGGTTCTGAGTTTGTGAGAATTATTTGCTGTTCCAAATGAAATCTTCCTTCTCTGTATGAAAGATATCATGGACTGACAGGTCCTCTCTGGGGGGAGGCAGAAGAGAGGGTGGAATCAGAGTATAAATGTGGATGCATTTGTGATGAAAGTTGCCCAGAATAGTGCAACTCCTTCTCATCTTCTGAGCATACCTCTCAACTTCTTAAAGGAATAAATCTGGGCAATGCCTAAAATAATGGGGGACAAATGCCTAAAAGTAAGGACAGATTTTAAATATTGCTTTGATAAACTTATAATGATGCTAGAACAACAGGATTTGTATTATCTTGCATTTCCTTAAGGTTATGAAGCCTGGAACTCAAATGCAGGTCATTATTTAATAACTTTAGTTCTCCTTGATTTGCCAGAAAATCACACATGTTAGGAGAAGCACAACAAAATTATGAGGCAAAAATCTAGACAGTTGAGAGGTATGCTTCTGAGCTTTAGGAATCTGAATCTAGCTGAAAGGTCACCTCCTTGCTTCTTTTAGATGGACAGACTTCAGGAGCAGAAGAGTGGGAGGGATACATAGATTTCAAGAAAGCCATGAAGTCCTGTGCTATTTTAGGTCATCTTTGCCTTTGAAATGGTTTTATTCAGTTTAGGTGTTTGTTTAGAAGGGAAGACCTGAGGTTATGGATGTCTGACAGTGACTTCAGTTAAGGGTTTGATAACTGAGGTAGACAGGCTGTCTCCCTCAAGACCCATAAACCAAACATTGAAGATGAGACCTGCTGATTGACCTCAGACCTGACTGATGTCTGTGTTGTGGTAACAGTGGTAGGTAGGTTGGAAACCATGGAGCCTCCCAAGGGGTCTGGCCTAGGAGATGCCAGCCCAGGGGGGCTGCAAGAATGGCTCACCTGGGATAACTGGTCACCTTAGGGACTACAGCTAGAGCTTTATTGGAAATGTCAGAATCCTTGGATTTTTGTCTTTGTTTCTTTTGAATGATAGTAACAGAAGCTGCTGTTGGCAAAGACCTGACAGCAACTGTGGGTTGCAAACCCACAGCAGGAACCAAATCCAAGAACAACATGTGGGCGGCGTGTGCTTTGGCCCTGTGTTTGAGGGCTTTTGCATGGAATGTAGCAGTTAGGACAATTAGAATGCCTTGCTGAGTCCCCAAGCATAACAAACCAAAATAAGTAAAAATCTCTGTGTGTTTGCATCCCACACTTCAAGCAATTGTTGACTTTTTAAATATTAAATTAATAGAGGAAAGTCCCCAGCGGGGTACTTATCTGACTTGGAGGAGGAGACACTTTGGAAAAACAAATGAACTGAATGACTGTCAGCATTTTAAACACATGTAAAGATCATCAGACTGCATGACTAGAAAAACCTGAAAATAAGGCTGACAGATGGATGTTCTTATACCCTGACATCCAGATTGTTGGTCTTTGGACATCCGTCTGCTAGGGATGATGGAAACACACTAGAAATTGGGCCAGTCACGGGCTTCTGCATGGAAGGAAGACATACGAATTAGTACTGCAACACTGACAATGAAGAACATCCACAAGCTGTGACAAACACATCCTCAACTACTGATAGCACAAGGGTGGAGTGTGTGAGGCTTCTGGTCATTCTAATTGCAGCAATACATAGTTTTTTAATGGAATGAGAAACCTCAGTGTTCTCCCACTGAAAAACACTGGTACATTCTGGCAATAAAGAAACTGAATCCCTCACAGTGCAATTCAGATTCCTTACTCTCATCAGAAACCTAAGGAGAAAAAAATTGCATCTGTTCCTTTACATTCCCCTACAGATTCTACATCATGTACCTTTTCAAGGAAAAATTAATCACATTTCTTTTTACCAGAAATTACCTTAAAATAAAGGTCAATAGACTGTATAAAACTCAGAGCCAAGCCCAATAAATTATTCCTGTCCAGTGAAACTGACACAGAAGTTAAATGTTTTGTTTTCTCTTTTTTGACAGGAAAACTGGGCCAAACAGACCAATTACTGCCAGCAACAGCTTCCCCAGAGGTGGGTTCAACATTTTTGCAGGGGCATATTCCTTGCCCATGTCCAGAAGTGGCTGTACCTTGTCTACTGCAGGGAAACCAACACCCAACAGACCCAAAGGTCTGCATCAGTTGTTGATCTGCCTGTGCTAACAGGTACTGGGCTTAGTGTTGCATGAGGGACCTGTCTATCTCTGCCATCATTCTGTTCATGTCATTCTGCAACTGAGGTAGCACACACAGCTGGGTGCATCTGACTTGTCTGTCTATAGTCAGTGGAGCCTGCTTCACAAAAATCATAAGCAGTATGACACAATAAAAGTCTTTGCTTATCTTGTCAGGTGACTACTGCAGTGCTCCTTCTACAAGTCTCAAAACACTGGAAAAAGGACCTTCAGCTGCCCAAGCTATATGTTCTACTTTCTCATGTATGTGGCCATGCACAACACTGTATCAGTGCTCTGTTACCATACATCACCAGCATCAAGTAATATATTTGAGGATAAACTACATCTTAAATAAACAAATATGTCTATTTATTATTATGCACAGTACTTGTAACATGTAAAGATGCCCGTCTAGGAAACTGCCAGCTGGAAATAGTGCTGATCACAAGTACAGAATGTTGCCACTCTGCATGCTACCGGCATGTTGCAGAAATACATTGCTTATAATACCATCTGCTGTTCAGCTCACCCAGCAGTTGAAAGAATGGACATTTTCTGTTGAAACATGCATCCTGATTTGGACCATCTGGTGCACTAACTGCATCCTGTTTATAATCAATGGTATCCAAACAGGAGGGAGGAGGGCAATGTTTTAAAACTCCTCTTCTGCCCTACAAAACTATACATATTAGACCATATCAGGAATTTATTTGTCCAGAATTGCTAATATGAATCACTGAAAAACCCTCAATATACAGCTTGCTTGTTAGTGGGTCTTTTTGGCCAGGATGATTAAGACAACACATATCCTCATGTCCAGAGGAACAGAACTTTCATACAGTCCTTTAGGTGACAAATGTTAGCATGGTATCAATACCTGATCTACTTATCAAAGCATGGTAACCACTGCAGTTACTGTGATGAAGTTTACTGTATTCCCTTAATCAGACGAGACAGTTCTGCTACTGCCATTTCTAGTCTGCACTGTGATATTTTCCTGCATGCTCCACCAATTCATACTGGTTTGTGTCAGTATAACATGACAATTCTTTACAGTATCTGAATCACCACATCTGTACTTGGTCATTCCTTTGCATGCAGTATACTCTGTATTAACAACTGCATGTTTTATCTTTGAATCTCTAACACCCTACCCTGCATGAGTCTTGCAAATGCATCTTGCATAGTATGTGGATACCAATTCTCAATCATATCTGCAATTGCCTAAACATATATTAATTATTCTTCATTTAAACACTACACAATCCTATTGTCTTATGCAGGGTTATGGATCTTATTTCAGCCCTTGGTGGGTGCAAGACAGAGAAGCTCATCCTGAATGGAGCACAAATCCATCAGTTGATGTAAACACATAGCATTCACCTACAGGAAACTAAGATGATCAATAACTTATGTACATCATGTTTTTGAAATGTGAGAAGAAAATGGGGCACACAGCAAAAAAACATGCTTTTGACATTCTAAAAGAAGGCATTCCAGTTAAGAGCTGAACTTGAGAAACAAGATTTCTAAGGTAGAAATGCTAACCTCTAAGCCACTTTCACAAAAACAAAACTTTGAAGAATCACATATTTGAGATTTAGTTACTGTTCCTTGATGAATCTAGTGCCAGGTTTATGTCAACCAGGTGGTGTTGAATGTTAGTCATATTAGTTACTCAGTTTAAGGTCCTCAGAAAGAACACTGAGGTTGGGTAAACCTGACTTCCCAAGGGGCTCCATAGCCCTCAATTCCTTATCAGGAAAACAAACTGTTGGGCTATGAGTGGTCAGAAACTTTTATAAACTACTGCTGCAACAACAGTACTGGGCTCAGGAGTTTCGGAGCAGAAGCTGTTATCCTTAAGGGATACAAGATAATCCTGTCTTGCTTTCTTGGGACATGATCCACAGTGTCAGAACTTTCTCATGCCACATTGATGGTAATAAGAAGTTATGTACTCACCATAACGTTCCATCTGAGTAGGTAAACTTCATTTGTCTGCAACCTTTGGGAATCGGATCAGAGCCGGCAATTATTCATAGCTTAGATCCGAGCTCCTAGCTCCTCCCCTTCACCCATAATCTCCTGCCAACCCTGACTGACCTCAGATCAAGTTTGCCCATAACCAATAAGGCTGAGAAAGGAAACTAACTACCTTCCTTAAAGGGCAGAGTAAAACCTCTGGCCAAATAACATCCGAAGGTCAGGGGGAAGGAGGGTGGGATGGTTGCAGATAAATGAAGTTTACCTACTCAGATGGAACGTTATGGTGAGCACATAACTTCTTAATCTGAAGTAGTTAACTTCATTTGTCAGCAACCTTTGGGACCCAGCTACCTGGACTTTGGGCGGCCTTCATGGAAGGATGTTCCGGAGCACTGCAGAGCCAAAGGATGCTCTCCCTCTAGAGATAATATCCAATTTATAATGGTGGTTGAAGGTATGAGGTGAAGCCCAAGTGGCTGCTGAACAAATATCATCCAGGGGTACTCTAGACCGAAAGGCAGCAGTAGTAGACATGGACCAAGTAGAGTGGGCACGGACTCCCTGAGGTGCGGGCCTACCAGAACTTTCATAAGCCAAAAGGATGCATTGCGAAATCCACCTCGACAAGGTGACCTTCAACACAGATTTACCCAAGTTAAATTTGGCAAAGGAGATGAACAACTGGACAGATTGTCTATGACCAGCCGTTCTATGAATGTAAAAACATAGCTGTCTATGCACATCTAAAGAATGTAGTTTGTATTCTCCTTTGTTCTGGTATTCAGGAAAGAAAACTGACAGATTAATGGATTGGTTAATATTTGCCTCGGAAGCAATCTTAGGAAGAATGAGGGACTGGTCCTGAGATAAACCCTATCCTTGTGAAAGGTCAAGTAAGGAGGTTTTACACATAGGGCTTGAAGTTCAGAGACCCTCCTAGCTGAAGTAATAGCGTTGAGAAAGGCTGTTTTCCATGACAAATGTTTGAGATCAGCTGAAGCTGCAGGTTCAAAGGGGGGAGCTGTCAAGGCCAGAAGTACTAAAGTCAAATCCCAGGGAGGCACTACTTCCTTTATTGGAGGTCTGAGTAGGAAGGTGCCCTTCAGAAAGGTCTTACATAACTTCATGGTGATCAATGGACCCAGTTCATGTCCCACGTGGTAATGAGAGATAGCTGCTAGTTGAACTTTGACTGTGGAACAGCTAGCCCCCTGATGAAAAAGCCCTGAAAGGAAATCCAAAACGGTGAGCAACGGAGCTATGAAAGGGTCCAGGTTCTGACGTTCCGCCCAAATAGCGAAACGTCTCCATTTACTACTATAGACTTTCCTAGTAGAAGGCTTGTGTGCTGATATTAGGATAGCTTTAACTGGGGAGGAGATACCGGGAGTCTTAGCTACGAGTGGAACTGGAGCAACCAAGCCGTAAGCTTGAGATTGTCCAGGTTCGGGACTGGGAGGCCTAGGGGGTGGGAAATCAGATCCGGGAGGGGATCTAGAATTCAAGGCGGATTCACCAGATGAGACCAGAGGTAAGGGAACCAAGCTTGACGAGGCCAGAATGGGGCAATGAGGATCATTTTGCTCCCCAACCGACTGGCTTTCTGTAGAAGCTTCAGCATCAGAGGTAGAGGGGGGGTAAGCATAGAGTAGACCGGGAGGCCAAGCATGCACCAGAGCGTCTCTTGGGGATTCCCCGGCGGGGGGAATTAGAGCAAAGTAGCTGTTGCATTTTGTGTTTAAAGGAGAGGCGAAGAGATCGCAACAGGGTCGTCCCCATACGGCAAATATCCGCTTCGCTACCTGGGGATTGAGAGACCACTCGTAAGGAGACAGTATGGTGCGACCGAGTTTGTCCGCCAGGATGTTAGACCGTCCCGGAATTTGCATTGCAATAAGAAAGCGGTTGGTGGAGATCGCCCATTCCCACACTCTCATAGCTTCTCGACAGAGTGGGTAGGACCTGGTTCCCCCCCCGTTTGTTGATGTACCAGACCACAGACATGTCTGACTGAACTGCAACTGTTCCTGTAGGAAGAAGGCTCTGAAGTGCTTGCAACGACAACAGCACTGCCCTCATCTCTAGAACATTTATATGCAATGAGGTCTCTGTATCGTTCCACATGCCTTGGACCATCCTGCCCGCATAATGCCCCCCCACCCAAGGCGAGAGGCGTCCATGGTCACCGTGGCGAGTGGAGGGGCCATGGAGAATGGGCGTCCCGCTTGGAGGTCTGGTGATTGCAACCACCATGTGAGAGCCCTTTTGCAAGCCTTGCTGAGGGGAATGGGGTGACTGAGAGGGTATCGACGGAAGGACCATTGGACTTGGAGAGTCCACTGCAAAACCCTCATGTTCAGGTGAGCCATGGGGAGCAGGGCAATTGCGGCCGCCACGGAGCCCAGCGCCCTCAGGACCAATCCCGCGGGGGGGAGCCGATGAATGGCCCGCACATGTAGCCTCAGGGTGTGAAGTCGCTCTGTGGTTAAGAAGGCTAGTAAGTTGTTGGTGTTTAATCTGGCCTCGATAAAGTCTATCACCTGAGTCGGGTTGAGAAAGGATTTGTCCGTGTTGACGGTGATCCCCAGCCAGGTGGGGAAGGAGAAAGTACCTGAGGTCTCTGGACATTCAGTCACTCTCTCTCCCACAACAGGGGAGAATGATTGAAGTGACCATCAACAGAACTTCTTGGTTACTGACAGGTTCAGAGGGAGAGATCGAGGATCGGGGCATTTGGTTGGGGAGTGAATGAGAGAAGAGAGATTTGCATCCTTCTGATATGATGGATATGAGCGGTCTGTTGTGGACTCCTCCCCAAGCTGCCAGGTGCAGTGCCTCTCCCGACCTGCCTCCTCCAGAGAGGAGCAGTCGGGCAACCTCAAAGTCGGTGGGCCGGTCAGAAAAGCTTCGAAGGGTTCCATGAATGCGAGGAGCCAGGTACCTGACGTCACGATCTAGGCTCTCCGCTGGCTTAGGAGATCCCTCTGTGGCGTGGGACAACAGTCGGCTGAAGGCGCTCTCTCTCTGGGATCCAGTCCCAACCGCCCCATCTGATGGGGGGATTTGGGGAGGTGGAGCGCCGCCATCGGATCGACACACTGATTCCCTCTGATCCGACGCTCAGCCCACAGCTCAAAGAGCCCGGATCCGACAAAAACGGACCCGACAGGCTCGAGGGAAGAGTCGGTGCCAAAGTACCCGATACTGTCGGCGCCGACCCACCTCCGGCTCCAAGGCTCTGAACCTGGAAAGCGGGTCGGAGAAGGAGCTATTGGGGCAAAGAAAGGGGGGGGTGGCAGGAGCACTCCCATCTGCAGTTGGGCCTGGAGAAACCTTCACATCATCCGGTCCAAATCTGCGTCAGAATGGCTGCAAGTCGATCTCGACGAGGCCACCAAGGCTGGCCGGGAATGCCGCCTCGATGACCTCGACGGAGATCGGGTCTCCTCCTCCTCCTCGAGGCCCAGTGAGAAGCACAGAGACCGGATCCAAGGAGGAGAAGACCGGGAAGCCCTGGAGGGAGAAGACCGCTTAGCCGGGGGGGGCCGACGTGGAGGCCTCGGCCCACCGCTTGTGGTGCTTCTCCCTCCTTTTTTCTTTCCTGGCCTCCCTCTCCTCCGGAGCTGTAGTGGGAGTTTGAGTCCAGACCGGAGGGAGAGAGGCAGGAGTGGCCACCGCCAAAGCCGGGGAGGAGGCCACAGAAGCACCGGAGGCCGAATCAGGGGGCAAAAGTCCCGCTAGGATCAGCTTTGACCTCCGGTCCTTCAGTGCCCTGGGGTTGAACGCCGCGCAGATGGAACACCCAGTGGAAAGGTGTTCAACCCCAAGGCACCGCACACGCAGAGTGTGGCCATCCACTGAGGAGAGCTTATGGCCACACTCGGTGCACTTGGAAAAGATGGGTTTTGGGGCCTCAGACATTTCAAAAAAAAAAAAAAAAGAGATCCACTCGTTAGGCCCCAAACACACAACACACAGAACGCTATGACCAGCGAAGGGGGTGGGAGGGTAAGTTTAACTAAAAGGTATAAACTAGGATGGTTTTAGTCAAAAAAGGGAACCTGACCACACAACACTCACTCGACACTTAAGGGGATAATAAAAATTAAAAATCTTTCACAAAAACCCTACGACACCAGGAGCTCAAAAACCTAGCTGCTGACAAGAAGCGCGGCAAACTAGATCGGAGGTCAGCCAGGGTTGGCAGGGGATTATGGGTGAAGGGGAGGAGCTAGGAGCTCGGATCTAAGCTATGAAAGATTGCCGGCTCGGATCCGATCCCCAAAGGTTGCTGACAAATGAAGTTAACTACTTCAGATCCTTTAATATGTTCACCAATGGAGAGGTTGCTTACTATGATTGGTGAGTGAAGTGAAATAATTTTTGCAGCCTTCAGGGAGGGTATTGGGCCACAAGCCACCCCATTCCATGGATCATCTTCAAGACTGCTCCAAACTTAAGGTTATTAGGAGGGGATGACACTCCCCATCATTGACTTCCAGAGTGGAGGACTTTCAAGTACTTGCGCTTACATCTATGCTTCCCTGTGGTGTTTGGAGGTGTTAAGTTCAAAGAAATATGTATAAATTGAAGAGAGAAAAGGGCAATGCCATTAAAGAAAAAGTGCAAAAGCAGGATAGCCATGGGATGTAGAAAGGGCTGGTCTCCTTGTAGGACGTGTTTCAGCATCTGTGCAGTAAATCACATGAAGACAAGCAGAAAATTACAGAATATAATAAAGAAACTTTACTACTACCAGACATTTTGCCTTGGGTTTACCAAAACAAAAAATTAAAATTAGGCTGATAAATCCTCAAAAGCAGTTTCCAAAGCTACATCAGAAAACAAGACCAAAGAATGACTCCTAGACATATTTAAATTACTGTATGTATGGGAAAGAGAACAGCAGAAGAATGAAAGCTGAAAGTAATGCGACTCAGCCTGGTTCCTCTTCATGAAGCTTACAAAAAAACAAGGTGACTGCATACAAAATATAAAATCTTCAAGCATGACATAGACAAACATATTTTTGGGGATGATTAAGTTAATGTGGACTATGTGTATACAAGCAAAAACAACACACACTATATATATATATATATATATATATATATATATATATATATATATATATAGGTTTACTATTACAAGGTCGAACGGCACTCCTTTGACTGTACTATAGTCGACAACAGAAGGTCGTAAATGTCGAATGTCAAAGTCAAAAAATCAATCTAGGAACGGTGTTAACATGGGTTGAGGTAGGTGTTCATATTATTCTGAACTACAAACATCTCCCCTACCTCGACCCATGTTGAAACCCATTCCTAGATTGTTTGAGTTCGCGATTATCAGTTTCGACCTTCCGTTGTCGACTATACTACAGTCGGAGTGCCGTTTGACCTTGTAATAGTAAACCATATATATATATATATATATATATAGATAGTGGTAATGTCTTAACAGGAAGACTGTTACAATTAAAACACTGTGCCTCATAGCATATGCTGGGGTTGACTGCCACAATGCCTTTTAGTCATCAGTGTAAATCTGCATGCCCCATTGTTTACTGGAAACTTTCATAAAGTAAAATCTGATGTTGTTAATGTTCATTCATTCATGATGGATGGGTCTTGATTCCATCCTTGAAACTGACTCGGCTGATATAACACGCTCGTGCCAGCCACAAATTCTCAAGCTGTTAACCATAGTGGCCCTCACCTCAGATCTCGTTTGCCGTGTAGAGTTTCAAGATGTGTCAGGCCAGCTCTCAAGCTAAGCATTCTGTTTTTTCTCAATACTTGAAAATTTAGCCTTATATTCTTCTGTAATCCTTCTTTTATCTTAGTCGTTTATAGTTGGAGATAATTCCCTTTCTGTGCAAGTGATTTTTTTCTCTCCTTTTACCTTGTTGGTATTTCTTCGTACCATTGTTGGTACAGGCCCCTCCTTTCCGTTACCTTTTGGTATTCTAAATATCATCATTGGTATTCTCTTCTTCCTTTCCCTTTACCCTTTGGGTGTATTTCTATTTACCATTGTTGGTAAATTACCAAAAAAAAAACTTTCCCTCTGTGTGCATGCATTTATATCCCTAGTCGTGTAACAGGATATTTCATTGCTGTTAACTGTATTTTTGATAATGGCTGACAAGAAGGGCACTACTGGATTTAAACAGTGTGACAAATGTGGCAGGAAGATGCCAAACTCAGATGGGCAACTATCCTGCGTATATTACCTAGGAGTACCAAGTTTGAAGCTTCAACCTCCGTACAAGCTCTGTAAGGGCTTTAGTGCCAACACCTTAGCTGAGTGGAAAAACAAACTAATCTTAAAGGGTCTCTTGAAAAATCCTTTCTTGGAGGATTTATCTGAGGCAGAGGTCTCAACCCCTCCTAAAAAGAGAAGAAGAGGACCCATTCAGTTTCATTGTACTCCTTAGTCCCGGGATCCAAAAACTACTAAGGCTCAGGTTCATATGGAACTGAAAACTAAACATGCCAAAATGACTCCCACACCTACCTTGGCACCAGAGCCCAAAACTCCATCCACAGTGCCATCCTTGATTATGGAATCAACAACCATTATTCCCATGGTACTGACACCTTCCATGGTACCACAGATCCTTTTGGCACCAACAAAAGCTTCTCCCTTAAAACTGGTCACCTCCCCCCATTATCACAACCTTCTGGTCTTCTGACCATGGTGCCAAAGGTCGAGACACTAGCCAGGACCTGATATTCTCTGTCCATTGACCACCTTGATGGACAGCAGCTAATCCCATTCCTTGACTGACCTGAATGTCCATCGGGGATGTCAACCTTTTCTACCAGAAGCCTTTCGGAGGTCAATGTAGTGAGACTTGTGGATCAGCTCCTAGCAGCCATAGGCATCCTAACTCCATCTAGGACCTCCCTCCCACATGCAGCTGAAGGTTTTTCCTCCACAGACTCCAACCTATATTCCTCTTTCAACCTCCCACAGGTTTTGTAGCCCTCAATGCCAACTCCTATCTTGATTCCAGCTTCTTCGGTTCCACTGGTAGATCTTACCGTGGCTCCGGAACCTATCCTGTGGACCATGGTTCAATCGGAGCTGACCCATGCTTGAGACTGTGAATGGTCTGTCTGCACTGTGACCCCTAGTACGGCTCCAGTTTTTTTCTATGATGCCATCTACAGTTCCGATTACTTTGGCAGCTCCGAGTCCTCTCACGGCTCTTCGAAGCGGGGTGTGACCCTGATTCCGAGGTGGTCTTTCTCAGTTCTGGGCTCCCATCCTTCTTTGGGTGGGGCTGCCTTCCAGGTTATGGAGAGGGTAATCACCTCAGCAGGCTCGCTGTTGGCTCCCTCCATGCCGGAATGTCATCTATACATGTCCTCTGATTCGCAGCTGCCACAGTCCACTACACTGGGGCTTTGGGCAAAGGAGCAGCAAGATACCCTACTGCAGGGCACCCTCTCTTTGGAGTCCTCTTCAGACCTTCACCCTGAAAAGCCACTCTATAAGAGATTGTGCAAGTGTAAGCACATTGATTCCCCTGAGGAATCTCTCAACGAAGATGCAGATTACAATGAGGGAGAAGGGTCCCCACAATCACCCCCTGAGGATGTCTCCTTTGGAGACATACTGGAGATCTTGAAACAGAGGGCTGACTGAAGTCCACCAACCCTTCCTCAGAGGACTCTGTATTCTTGCAGGATTTCTGTGCCTGACCCTCTACTTCCTGGGTGACTCCACCTGCAGATAACTTGGTCAAGCTCATCGTGCAGTGCACCTGGAAGGCCCTTGACACCATTGAGCCAATCTCCAGGAGACCAGACAAAATACTGTCTCCTCCAGAGGATCAGCCCCATTGGTACAAAGGCTCGACAGTAGATGCTATGGTGGTGGTGGGGGCAGGCACAAGGAAATAACTCACAGAGGAGAGTCTTGCTGTCCATCTGCCAAACAGGGAGTCTCAGACAATGGACAGACTTGGGAAGCAGATTTATGCTTCAACAACCTTTGCCATACTGTCATTGAATTACTTGGCACACTTGACTCGTCTCCAAAGGGACCTGATCACAGGAACCTTAGCAGGAGCAGTGTCTGATGAGGTATGTGTCAAAGTTGCTTCACAGCTTGCCACCCTGGAATCCATTTCTAACTTGTCCATGCAGTTGAGTGCACATACAACTGAAAGGGTGGCCAGAGCAACGGGTGGAGCCGTTGTCATAAGATGTCATGTCTGGATGGGCTTATGCAACTTTGCAGACACTTTCAAGTCTTCCTTCATCAGTGCTCCCATTGATGCTTCCTCTCTCTTTGGTCCAAAAGTTAGAGACACACTAACCAGGTATGAGAAGGACAGCAAGACCCTATCTGTTGTGGGCATACGTTTTTCCACTCCCCAATGACCCTACACTAGTAAATGAAGAAGTGGAAAGATGTGGTTTAGGAAATCCCAAGGGCCTTTCCGTGACACATGTGGAGTTTCCCCCTGGGGCATAGGGGGAAACTCATCAGGAAGACGCCCCCAAGGCAGAGGGAGCCTGTGTAACCAGGGGACCAGAGATTCCTTTTCTGGGCAGCCCTACCAGTGCTCCTGAAGATCGGCCTGATTGCTTGCCTCTGGAAGCAGTCGGGGATGATTCTGTCTGCAACACTTATCCTGGCACTCCATAACAGATTCCTGGGTGCAGAAAGTAATTACCAGAGGTTACCATATCCCCTTTGAGCTTTGCCTGAGGCTGCAAAGGCAAATTCCTGACATTCCACCCAGTCAAAAGGACGTAACAGCACAAGAAATTCAAAAGCTGCTCCAAAAAAAAAGGGTCATCCGAACAGTCCCACCAGACCAGGTAGAATCCAGATTTTACTCAAGGTTCTTTTTAGTGGCAAAAAAGACAGGGGACTGGAGGCCAATTTTGGACCTCAGCATCCTAAACAAGTTTGTCAGACAGACCAAATTCCAGCTGGTCATGGTTCAGTCCATCCTCCCGTTTCTGGAAAAAGATGACTGGACATGTTCAATAGATCTCCAGGATGCGTATTACCATATAAAAATGGACAAACACTCCAGAAGATATCTCCACTTCCAGTTGGGAGCCAGTCACTACCAATTTCGAGCACTGCCCTTTGGTCTCTCAACAGCCTCCAGAGTGTTCACCAAATGTATGGCAGCGGTAACAGCTTGAGACTGCAAGGATTCCAGGTGTTTCCATATATAGACAATTAGCTCCTTACTGCCCCTACCAATCATCTACTGCTTCTCCCCTTGCACTACACCCTTCAGCTACCACGGCTCTTAGGGGATCTCAATAAACTAAAAGAACTCGAAACTAGTACCTACTCAAAACCTAGAATTCCTAGGGGTGGCATTCGACACAAGGTCTTGCCTTGTCGCTTTTCCTCTTCACAGAGTAAGATCTCAGCTCTGAGTGATAATCTCTCAGGACAAAGTCCCAGCTTGTTCAGTCCTTCAACTGCTAGGATCAATGGCAGCAATGATTACTATAATTCCCCTAGCAGACTCCATATGAGGCTACTACAATGGCTCCTGGTGTCACAGTGGTCCCTATTAACACATCCTATGCCCCACCTAATCCAAATAACAAACCACTGCAAGCAGGATCTGCATTAGTGGATGAAGCCAAAAATGGAATTATGGAATCATCCCTTCTCACCCTCTCAGCCCAAGGCTGTAGTGATCACGGACACATCCCTGAGGGGGTGGGGGGAGTATTTTCAGGGAAAGACAGTCAAAGGCACTTGGTCCCCCTTAGATGCCAATTTGCATATCAATGTCCTAGAGCTGAGGGGGGTGGTGCTTCTGGCGTTGCAAGCATTCCAGTCTGCCCTCCCGTTGGGGACATTGTTATCCATTTGGACATGTCAGTCATCTGGTATATCAACAAACAGGAGGGAACCAGATCCTACTCGTTGTGTCGGGAAGCCACGAGAGTATGGCAATGGGCGATAGCCTCCAAACGCTTTCTGGTAGAAACACATATTCCCAGGAACTCCAACATGATTGCAGACAAACTGAGTAGATGCCTTCTCCTGCCTCTCAATCTCAAAGTAGCAACTGAGATTTTCCGTCGCTGCTGCAATCTATTCGCTTCTCCCACCAACCACAAATGAAGCAGCTACTTTGCAATATTCCTTCTTCAGGGGGAGCCCCCGAGGTATGGTCTTGTAGACTATTGTCCCCCATGACTGCTTTATGCCTTCTCTCTCATTCCACAATTTCTAAAGAAAGCACTTTGGTTGAGAAGCAAAGTAATCCTCATTGCAATCTATTTGCCCTGACAAGTCTGGTTTCCTTTCCTTTGGCCTCACCTGGTTCACCGCCCATGGACTCTGGCTCCAACTCCAGGATTATTGTCAGACTCACAGGGGTTTGGATCCACCCAAACCTACCGAGCCCTCAGGCTGACGGCTTGGTAACTCCACTTCTGGTAATTGCTAGGCAAAATAACCCATCTTCCCTTGTACGGAAAATACTTCTGGCTTCCCATAAACCGTCCATCAGAAAAATTTATTATAGTAAATGGAATAGATTTGTGTTTTGGTCTCAAGAAAAGGGACTGGACCCCTTTCTAGCTCACATTAATTCAATGTTGGAGTATTTATCAACCTTACTCCATTTCAGGAGCTTCAGCTTCTATGATCCGGGTCCATTTAGCAGCTATCTCAAACTTCCATAATGGTTTCCAAGATTCCTCTTTAATATTCCACCATCTCTGTAAAACTTTCTTGAAATGAGTCATGCATATAAAACTGCCCTTCAAATAGCCCATTGAACCTTGGAATTTGATGCTGGTCTTACAAACTCTGACTCTCCATCCCTTTGAGCCTGCAGCCACTTGCGATATAAAATTCTTGACTTGGAAGACTTTATTCTTAGTAGCCATTACCTCGGCGAGAAGAATATCAGAATTACAGGTCTTGTGCGTAAAACATCCTTACATAGTTTTCCACAAAGAGAGAGCATCTCTTCGGACCAACCCCTCCTTTCTTCCCAAGGTAGTCTCGGAGTTAAATATTAATCAATACATTGACCTGCCAGTTTTCTTCCCAATTTTTCTAATAAAGTAGAATATTGTTTGCATTTATTGGATGTATATTGCCAACTATGTTTCTACTTAGGACTAAATCTTTCCGAAAATCTGACCAATTGTACCTGACTTTTTCAGGACTCAAGTTGGGAAAATCAGTTTCCAAAGTCACTTTGGCGAAATGGCTGAGAGACTGCATGACTGCATCTTTTTTGTTTATCAACAAAATCAAATGCGTTTAACAACTAAAACCAAGGTGCATTCAACCAGATCAGTTGCTACTTTGGTGGCTTTTCATTCCAGAGCTTCTATGGAGGACACTTGCACAGCAGCTACTTGGACCACCCCTCATATCTTTATCACTTATTACAAACTGGACTTGTTCTCCAGGGGGAAAGCATCCTTGGCTCAGTGGTGCTCAGGAATATCCTTCCATAGGGCCTCCCGGGACACAAAGTAGCTAGGGACTCTGCCCCATCCATCATGAATGAATGAAGATTAACAACATCAGATAAAGAAGTTATGTTCTTACCATAATGTTCCATCTCTGTTGTTGATCTTCATTCACTCATGACATCCCACCCTCCTACCCCCTCCAAAAGACTCCTACAGGTTCGGATTTGGTTTTGGTTATATGATAGGGCATTTGCTAAGACAAAGCCTCCGCTTTCTTATCCTTACAAACTCAATCTGAGGAGAGGGGAACTATGAGAAACTTTAGTGTAATAGTTTTTGGCTGGCGTGAGCTTGTTATATCGGGCGAGTCAATTCTGAGGACAGAACCAAGACCCATCCACCATGAATGAATGAATGAAGATCAACAACACAGATGGAATATTATGGTAAGAACATAACTTTATTTTGCTTCACTGACACCTAGTGGACTTTATTCGCGGTGATATTAGCAAAGAGATGCATCCACAGACTTTAATGGATATACCACAATAAAATTAGGGCATTACTGAAGGGTAACAGATTTAGTTGGGGCTGTGGCTTAACAAAAAAAAGTTTAACAGCCAAAACATAAGGAATGAATGCATACTCAACAAATAAGATGCACATGTGACCTAACATTAAGAAACCTTGGCTAATGGTTTATCTGAGGTGTTCACAAAAGTCTTTATTTTTTTACTGTTTTATTAGACAAATAATACTATTCAAAATACACAGCTTTCCAGATTAAGTCTTTGCTGAATAATTCAGTCAAAGAGGTTAAAAGGAGGACTTTGCATTCCAGAGGAAGTGAAAAAGAGAAATGGTAAAATACAGCACAATTTTTAAGGGAATCTTCTTGTTTTTTGGGGAAAAAAATTACTGTTAAAGAACGGCAAAAGCTAGGCAAATGTAGTAAACAGGGTTAAATGGGTCTCAAGGTAGCCAGTTATATGGAATCTGTGTATGCTAAAGATTTTTTTTTTAAATGAAAGTGAAATACATGGTTTCTCCTACCTAGTGACTAAGGAGTGGTAAAGTATGGCATTTTTAAGAGTCTAATGCTCTAACAAACATAAAATCAGTAATAAATGTGTGGATTACTTTTTTGTCCTTTATTAATGGACCCTGTACAACTTGAAATAGTGTTTACGTAAGAACCATTTAAGTTTTAAAAATAAGTTGCTCTTCATAGTCATGGTCATCACTCAAGTGTTTGGTACCACAGGGAAAAGAAACTGCATATGAGGAAATGTGACACAGCACTGCCAGGATTTGGACACTGTCATTCCAAATAATACCTTGCCTTCAAAAAAATAATACCTTGCCTTCAAAAATAATTTTGTGGTGGCTCAGACTCGTCACCCAAACAAGGGGGAAATGAGTCAGATTTTAGCGACAGATGATTCGGACATTGATTGGGGAGACATTCTAAATGGAAAGTGGATACAAGACAAATTGTACAAGAAGAGCCAGACATCTACACAGCATCCCATGGGAAGGGAGATGTTAGCAGTCCAGTTTGCATTAATGGCTTTCAAAGGTTACTTCTTCCACTCTTCCAGGGTAGGTGTTGATTCAACACAACACAACTGTGGTGTATCAACAACAAAGGGGAACCCGCATTTCTTATCACACTCTATGCAGGCCCAAAAAGGTGCTCTAAAGGTCAGACAAGACAAAGCTCAAATGATTTGAACAAGCTCAAGCACTACTTCGCAACACTGGTACAGACTACTAAGGAGAGTCTACAAGGAACTCTCCATGGCCTTTACCACCTCCATGGGTTTTCTACTCAAGAACTGCACTGTCATCTGCTCAATGTGTCAAACTTCTGCCCTGCTCATCTGACAACTTCAACACTGTTGAAACCCTGGCATATTCTGTGTTGAAGCTAGACAGCCTATGTAAGCTTGGAAGCTAAGTTTGAAAATACAAGGAAAGAGCACGAGAACCTATGGAAGAGAAGATATTTGGAGATACAAAATGGAAGGTGGAGATTTCTGTTCAACATTTTAGTGAAATATTTTTTCCTCTTTTGTCCCTATCTTTCAAAGGTTTGTCCTTCTTGTTTAAGATTCATGTTTCAGCAATTTCAGCCATTACCATTTGTGACGCACTCATTGTTGAAACATCCTTTGTTCAAGCGCTTTGTAGGGAGGGGCACGTAGATATAAGACGAATATAAGCTCCCCCTCCCAAGCTTGGGATCTCACTCTCTGTGTTGTTTTTTGAAAAATACTTACTCTTTTGAACCTTGCCCGTACTGCTGAATTGAAATACTTGTCATGGAAGATTGCTTCTGTTGGCTATTTCTTCGTGTGAAGTCTCTGCCGTGCATGGCCCTTATGGCAGTAGAGCCCTTTCTGATTTTCTCCATATGATTTTTCCATATTACTTATTTTATGCCTAAGGTGGCCTAAGGTGGTTTCTAGTGGTAGTTTATTCATTTGCCTACTTTTACTTAGACCTTTGCAGACCCCCAAAAGAAAAGGGAGAAACAGGGAAGAGATGTTACACAGATGATGTACACAGGCAATGCGTTTACAGGCAGGAGGATTTTAGGCAGTCGCAGCAGTGTTTTGTTTCTTTTTTTGGGTTACTCAGAGGGCAAGCCTGTGTCAAAACAAACTATTTCTAGGTGATTTGGGTTTTGCATTGCATTTTATTCCCATCATGATCCTCGAACATCTACATTTATGGTAGGTACAAAACTGTACTTTTCTGATGTCCTTCAAGGATGCATCTGCAGTCATAACATATGGGTTGTCCTGCCTCAGGCAGCCCTTCGGTCGGCCGGATTCCAAAGTCTGGGTCTGGCCTCGGCTGATGTCGCACTTTCCCCGGCGTCAGGCGTCTGGGGTATAAAGCATCAGCCGACGCCATTTTCCTCAGTCTTTCTTGCCACGCGGTGCCCGAAGCAGAAGCTGTTCACAAGTGCCGGTCGGTCAGATCCAGAGATTTCAGCTACTGAAGACTTCGAAAAAAGCTAAGTACCCCGTTGGGGACTCTTTCTTGCCTCAGCCGATGTCAGACAAAGTAAATAATTGTTTAACTTGTGGGAAACAAATACCTCATAAGGATTTCCATTCTTACTGCCTTCCTTGCTTAGGCCCAGACCACGACGTATCAGCTTGTTTAGCCTGTGCCTCCTTCAACCGACGGACTCTTAGACGTTGGTCAGAGTTTGCAGAGGAATTTTTTGGAGCCGCTTTTGCTTTTAAAATGCTGGAGACTCCAACTTCGCAAATGGTCAAAAAACGCAAGGAAAAGGACCGACACTCGCGGCCCGCGGTTTCGGCTGAAACCACGGCTATGCCTACCGCGAATGTCTCGGTTTCGGCCGAAACAGAGTCCACGGTGATTCCTACTACTGAAACCATACTTCCAACCACCGAGGCCAGAGAGGCCCCGGCTGAGTCGGCTTCAGAACTCCCTACCGAAGCTAGTGTTCAGGAATTGTCCGACACCATACCTTTGGACATTTCTACCCCTGCACGTGGGGCAGCTAGGCCCCCAGCTTCTATGTCTATTAAGGCCTTCTCCAGGGCTAAAGCTGCCAAACTTTCTAAGGCTTTGCCTGCCAAATCTACATCCCAGAGGCCTTCCTCTAGTTCACAGATCCTCAGCCTTGCTGAGGACCTTATCTCCTTAATTAGGGGTTCACAACCTCACCCAGACAGGGCCTCTCAAACTCCTCCAGACATAAGGCCCAGGACTGACCCCTCTGAACCTCACTCCTCAGATTACTCCACGGATGGATCTGATTTGTCAGACCACCAGGAAGGGGCCTACTCGCCTTATGAGGATTCAGATGCAGAGGAATCTATCCCTTCGGCCTCCCCTCCTGAAGAATTTTCTTTTGGGGAGACTTTACACTCCATGAGAGAGCACTTTCAATGGCAAGGTCAGGATTTCTCTGATTCTAGAAAAAGATTAAGGACCTTTTTGCATTTGCCTCAGCATAGGCCCTTAGCTATACCTCCTGTTCTAAATGTAATTGATGATGTGTACAATGATGTCAGTACAGCCCGATTCTCTTCCTCCGGCCCCTGCCAAACCTGACAGATATTACAGGGTCCCGGATTCTCATTTCCATCTGTATAAAGCCCATGCTGCAGACCCAGAAACTATTTCTCAGGGCCCTAAAGGGGTTGCAGCCGCTACTGCCAAAAATCCCCTACCCTCTGAAAGCGAGTCTAGAGCTTTAGAGAGATGGGGAAAAAAGGTTTATACATCTGCTACTCTTTCTGCCAGGGCATTAAACTGTCAATTCCATATGATACAGTACCAAGAATATTTGTTAGATCAACTGAATAAGAAACTTTCTTCTCCTGAACCCTTAGACCGTAAATCCCTTCAGGATTTGGTACATAACTCACAACAGGTTAGTAATCATTTTTTAAAATGTGGCTATGATGAACTGGAGGCTTCATTTAGATCAGCTATGACTGGGGCAGTTATTCGTAGGCATGCCTGGCTGAAGGAGCAATCTTTGCCAGACCATGTCAAAGCTAAACTCCTCGATGCTCCAATGGAGAAACAAAATTTATTTGGCTCCCCTGCACAGGAGATTCTAAAAAAGGTTGAAGAAAAAGCAAAATCTGTGCAAACAGTTAAAGATTTCCTGCAAGTTCAACCACCGAGGTTCAGCAGAAACTGGCCTACAAAGAATTGGTCCTTTCCAGACTTGTCCAGAGCACAGAGAGGCAGGAACAGGCACCCTAGAGGCAGAGGTCAATCGAAGGGCCCCTACAGAGGCCGTCAGTGGCAGCCTGCCAACCAGAGGAGTAGTGCAACAGCTACAACTACAACCACTACTACAGGACAGACCCAATGACTTGACTCTGATTCCGCCTACCAGGGATCAACTGGAAGCACCCTTGGGTGGAAAGCTGGCTTTATTCTCAAAAAACTGGCATTGCATTACAAAGGATACATGGACATTGCAAATAATAGACAAAGGATACAGGTTTCACTTCCACACTTTGCCAAAAAGAAGCGGAATGCCAAACCTTCCACCAGACCAGAAGGCAGAGGCTTTAAGACAAATCAGCAATTTACTTCAGATGAAAGCTATAGAAAGGGTACCATGTACAGAACAAGGCCAAGGATTTTACTCCAGACTATTCCTTGTACCAAGAAAAGAAAACCAATGGAGGCCTATTCTCGACCTGTCCGCACTGAACACTTATCTCATTGTGCCAAAATTCAAAATGCTGACCCTACAGCAACTTCTTCCCATGTTGGGCAAGGAGTCTTGGCTGGTGACTCTAGATCTCAAGGAGGCATACCTGCACGTCCCTATCCGACCAGATTGCAGAAGACACCTCAGATTTCTTGCAGGATCAGAGTATTATCAATTCTCAGCATTGCCCTTTGGCTTATCTACTGCCCAGAGTATTCACGAAATGCCTGGCATCAGTAATTGCACATTGCAGACTTCAGGGAATTCAAATTTATCCATACCTGGACGACTGCCTAATACAAGCGGACAACAAGAAAAAATTGTTAAAGGACTTGGCCTATGCCATACACCTGCTACAGACCTTGGGATACACAGTCAACATCCAAAAGTCAAGACTAGTACCATCCCAAAGGATAACCTTTTGGGTGCGGATCTGGACACAATCACCCAGATGGCTTTTCTCACAGAAGAAAAACAAAACAACTTCCAGATTACTTCATGATTCTGACAAGACAAACTCAGCTTACTGCAAGGAAAGTCCTGCAGGCCCTGGGTTACATGGCATCCTGCATAATTTTAATTCCACATGCCAGGCTGCATATGAGGAAATTACAATGGTACCTAAGGAGTGTATGGTCTCAACACAGTCACAGTCTAGAAACCATGATACCAATCATTCCATGCCTTCAAAAGGAATTCCTGTGGTGGGCTCAGGCCTGCCAGTCCAACAGAGGGTTGCCTTTCAACAAACCAAAAACAAGGCAGACCATCACCACGGACGCCTCAGACCGAGGATGGGGAGCACACATGGAGGACAAACGTATCCAAGGCCTATGGCCTCAAGGGCAGCTAAGCATGCACATAAACCAAAAGGAAATGCTGGCAGTGAGGCATGCTATCGAGGCATTCAGACCCTTCCTCCAACAAGGACATCTGTTGATAAGGACAGACAACACCACGGTCATGTGGTACATAAACAAACAGGGAGGCACACATTCCTACCCTCTATGCCGGATGGCTATGAATCTGTGGAATCTATGCCTGAATCTCAATATCCAGCTGCAGGCCAAATTCGTACCAGGAAAAGAAAATGCACTAGCAGACAGCTTAAGCAGAACTATCATGGATGCACACGAATGGATGCTGCATCCAGACATCTTCAAACTCATAACAAAGACATGGGGAATGCCGGAGATCGATCTGTTCGCCTCCCCACTCAACCACCAACTGAAGACATTCTGCTCAAGGACATACCACCCACAAGCATGGAGGGTGGACTCTCTCTCTTTCAGCTGGAATGCCCTAACAGTATATGCCTTTCCACCTCTCCCATTGATGTGCAAGGTTCTACTGAAGATCAGGGAGGAACATCCAAAAGTGATACTAATAGCTCCGGACTGGCCAAGACAACACTGGTACCCACTATTGAGAAGCATGTCTCAGGCAAATTCATGGCCTCTTCCCCTATGGCCTCTTCTTCTAACGCAGAACAATTTCAAGACCCTGCATCCCAACTTGAAAACATTGCAGCTAACTGCCTGGAAAATTCCTTAAATCCCAACCAAACTGTTTTATCTCAGAGGGTGAAGGACATTATCCTGGAGGCTCGCAGACCTTCCACAAGGAAGACATACTCAGCTAAATGGAAGAGATTTCTCATTTGGAGCACATCAAAGGGCACAGATGTCACAGTGGCAAACCTAGCACACATCCTAGAATACTTAGCAGAATTGTTCCACAATGGCCTGTCTTATTCTTCCATTAAGATTCATGCTTCAGCAATTTCAGCAGAATACAATATGGATCCACCTATCTTCTCACACCCTCTTCTCAGGCAATTTTTGAGAGGGATCAAAATGTTAAACCTCCAAGAAGACCCCTCTACCTGCATGGGATCTCAATTTTGTGCTGGAAAAACTGACACTACCTCCTTTTGAACCAGCAGCATCAACAGACCTACAGTATTTATCTTGGAAAACTGCATTCCTTCTGGCAATCACTTCAGCAAGAAGAGTATCTGAGTTACAAGCATTAATGGCAGTGCAGCCTTTTCTTATTTTTCACCAGGATAGAGTGTCACTAAGAACCAATCCTACTTTCATGCCAAAGGTGGTATCTAGGGTATCCTTGAACCAAGCTATTCACTTGCCTATGTTCTTCCCTAACCCACAGAACAAAGGGGAAAAACTTTTGCACACCCTGGATATACACAGACAACTATGCTACTATTTGGGCAAAACGAAAACTAGCAGAAAAACTGACCAACTTTTTGTTGCATATGAAACTGGGGTGCAAGGAAGAGCAATTTCCAAACAGACAATTTCAAAATGGATAGGAAATTGCATTCGCTTTTTTTACTCCTTTCATGGAAAGACAGTTCCTGAAAATATCAGGCCTCACTCCACAAGGGCCACAGCAACCACTACAGCTTTCCTACGAGGGGTGGCTACCAAGGACATTTTAGAAGCTGCTACTTGGAGCTCCGTGCATACATTTGCCAAGCATTACAATCTACCTTTATACTCCAGATCCCGAGCAGGGTTTGCAACTGCAGTGCTGCAGGGGATCTTAACTACACCATCCTTCTCTTAGTACCTCCTCCCCCAGATTGGCTATGGTATTCTACCCATATGTTATGACTGCAGATGCATCCTTGAAGGACATAGTACAGTTTTGTACCTACCATAAATGTAGATGTCCGATAGGTATGCATCTGCAGTCAGGATTACCCACCCTCCTTCCCCTCTGTGGTATTCCTAGGGTACTTACCCCTCTTTCAGCTAGCTGGGGGAATCTATTATGGTGTATTTGTTTGTTTGTTTATACATGTATATAATTTGCAAATGTTTGGAACTTTTCAGCATTTATCCAAATTTAGCCTTCCTAGAGGGCACCTGGCATCTGGGGCAAGAAAAACTGAGGAAAATGGCGTTGGCTGATGCTTTTATACCCCAGACGCTCTGACGTCGGGGAAAGTGCGACATCAGCTGAGGCCAGACCCAGACTTTGGAATCCGGCCGACCGAAGGGCTGCCTGAGGCAGGACAACCCATATGTTATGACTGCATATGCATACCTATCGGACATCTACATTTATGGTAGGTACAAAACTGTACTTTTTCTTGATTTACCATGATTACATCTACAATTAACAACTAGTGGGTATCAACAGTCTTTGTGAATGAACAACCTATAATCATCTGGATATTACAAAATGTAAAACTGTGCACTGTAAACACAATTTTAATACTTTGACTATACTCTTTGCAGGCAGCAATGAAGACAGTAATAAGAACGGTGTATTACTCTGCAGTCTTTTTTTTTGCTCAGCGCAAAAGATTATTCAAAATGAATTGCCTGATATACTGCACATTAACACAGTTATAATTCTCCTACAGAACAATGAATACAAGGAAGCAAAGTACAGTTGTGTTAAGTTGCACTTACCCATAACAGTAAATGCTTGAATTCCTCAGTGCTGCAGTAGCTTTTAGGCTATACGGGTTGTGTTCTGCCCATAATACAACAACCAGACAGCTTCCAAAAGCCCTGCCTCCCTCCCACACCTTCAAGCTGACTGTTCAGCCCTGTGGAGGGAAATTAGCGATCAGAATGAAGCTTTCTTCAGGATTTTCTTGTCCATAAGTAAAGAAAGAGCACACTCACTCTGAACGTCAAAAACACTATACTATCAAAAAGTTTGTATCCCAGCAATTAACTATATACACAAGAAGTGCAGCGGTAGCATTGTTGCCTCGTTGCAAGAGGTTCTCCCGTTCGATTCTTGGCTGGAGTGCAGGGAGTGCCTTCTGTGTGGAGTCTGCATGACATCCCCATGGCTGGGTGGGTGTTCGAAAGACATGCACAAATGGGCATGCCTTCATTGAAGGTTGAACATCGAGCTGGCACCTCGGCGTTCGTAAAAATCTACTGCCAATCATTAGCGGACCAGAGTTCCGCTGTGGCGACCCCTAACCGGGAAAAAGCCGAAAGACAAAAAGGTGGATGTGTCTAGCAAGGAATTCAAACAGCTACTGTTATGAGTAAGTGCAAATATCTCAACTACTATATTCATCATTCTCAATACATCAGTAGCCTTTGGTTATATGGGTTAATTATCAAAGCCTATCTAACCTGGGAGGAGAAAAAGGATATGAATCTAGGACACCCAGAAAAATGGTTCTAGCAAAGCCTGGTCTGGATCAAGAATGCTTTGTAAAGGTATGTATAAAGGACCATGCACCTGGCTCTAGAATACTTATATTGAGTCCTCCCCATTCCAATATACAATAAAAGTCAAGGGTCTAGGATACTGCCTGAAACTAGTTTACCAGCATGGGTACACAAAAGGTAATAGCTGGGGACAGTATTCTACTGAATCGCTGCTTTATTAGTGCTGTCTGTTACTGTTGTGATTTTGTGACCTATTGTTTCAAAGCAATCTACTGATCAACTATATTTCATTGCTATCTACTGCAATTAATTACTGTTCAACTGCATTTTGTTGCTGGTTAACTGTTTTTCATACTGCAAGAGCTATTTCTTTTGACTATAAGTGATTAATCTGTGCTTCATTGTGAGTTTTTTCTTACTGAGTTCTTAAACGTAAAATTGAGTAGCATAGTTTAAATACAGGTCTGCAGCATCCAGAGCTATAGTAGTAACAGCATCAGTACTTAGTTGTAACCACCCCTCCTGGTATGATTGTAGGGCAATTTCCTGTGCTTTCTCCAGCTAACCTGGTGCACTTGGGCATTATGTGACAGTGTGGCAACTGTCTAATGTACACAGACAACCCTCTCTCCTCTTACCTCCCAACATTCATACATGTGAGAGATGCACTTATATCACCAAACTGGAAGCAGTGCATGCTCCAACCAAGACCGGACTAGCTGGTCAAGAGGAGAAGGTCAACACCTGCAACTCACTGCATAGAACACACAGCCCTCCAAAACACCAACCATCACAACCCACACATAGAAACACAAACCATGCACCCACCTTCATGGAGGCTCTCAATAAAAATTTACCGAAACAACAGAGACCCCCCCAAGACAGAAACACACCATCACCACACCAACCCCAGAACACATAGCTCATCACCACCAGTGTGCCCCTCAACCTAAGCCCTTGAGGCAAAACACTTTGCCCAATATACTAATCATAGGAAACTCAATTGTGAGACACACTGATGTCCCACTCACTAGGTTGAACAAGGAGAAGGTGACAGTCAGTTGTCTATCAGATGCCAGGATCTGCCACATAACACATGCACTCAGGTCACGCCACAACAAGTACAAATATGACTCAGTCATTGTCCATGTGGGTGTGAATGACCAGAGACATACCTCCCTGGACTACATGAAAAGAGATGTGATGGAACGCTCGGATTATGTGGCTCAGGCAGGTATGACCCTAGCCCTAAACAGTATTCTACCGTCACCCAGAATGATACCACAGTACGAGCAGAAAATGACAAGACTTCAACAATTGGGTAAGTTTCTGGTGTCATTCTAAGGGGATCCAGTATCCATCTGCTTGGGATGACATGATCGACAGACCTCTATGCTTTGCCAGAGACGACCTGCATCTGTCACCCCTGGGATTCCAGGTACTGGGTAAGGTTCTTGCCACCCCTATAGTGCCTTTTTAGGCAGCGTTCCAAAGACCAAAATGCAACCGTAACAGCTACATACAAATGCCATCTGAGGGTCATGCTGCTCAATGCTAGAAGTCTAAATCTCAAGATGCACTTGCTCGAAGCTCTCCTCAAAATGGAGAATGTCGACATCTGTGCTATAACGGAGACCTAGTTTAAAGAGGCAGAAAGCACCCCTGCACTCCCGGGCTACAACTCATTCCATACCTTTCGGCCCTAGAATATGGCCAGAAGCTCCAAAGGCAGTGGTGTCTCCATATTCTTAAAGGATACACACACCTCTAGATTGGTAGCCCAGCATAATGCATCTGAGATACTTCAGGTACAACTAACACTGGGGTAAGATGGCGATACAAGTCATAGCCTGCTACAGAACCCCAAACATGTCCCTAGACTCTCACTCCAAGTTCCTAAGCACCCTGGTGTCTATCAAGTTCCAACCCAAAACTCTCATACTGGGTGACTTCAATTACCCATCCATCAACTGGGAAAACTATTCAAGTACCAATGTACAGGCCCAACACATTCTGGAATTTATCAATTCTAATGCCCTGGACCAGCTCATTCTGTCCCCCTCAACCTGGTTATCACCAACATGGGGGACCATTGTTCCACACCTATAGTCAATTCCTCCCTGGTTAAATCTGACCATAAACTGATCACCCTGGAAATCTCCATCTCATTGACAGGTGACCAACCTGAAAAACTTCTCTAAAGCCGACTTTTGGCTCCTAAAAACAGAGGTGGCTAACTTTTTGGCACACATGCCAAAGTAAAATAGTTGCATGACTGCAGAATCATACACCAATGCACTGTACGAGCACGTACACAAATGCATGGACCTTGTCATACCAAACAGAACTAAGATGCTCTCCTCCAAAAAAAGGTAGCCAAACTGGTGGTCCCAGCCATCAATAAACTCTACAACAGGAGGAAGAAGCTGTTGCAGAAAAAAATAGTCACAAGACTGGAAAACCTCTCATCAGTCTCAAGAAAAAGTGGAGATCTCTTATCAAATCCTCTAAAGCCACCCATGAAGCCAGAATTGCAGCTGACACCAAAAACAACCACAAAGCCTTCTATAGCTATATCAAAAAACCTCCAAGGCAATATCCATATTTGCTCTGCGTTATTGCACAATGGCACCTCCTATACTGAGCTAACAGATATAGCCGACAGATTCAGTGCCAACTTTACCCCCCTCCAGAGCCCTACCACAATACCAGAAGAAAGCCTGGTACCCATCATTTCTGCTGCACAGATAAAAGCTACACTGTCCAAAGCCAAGAATACAGCATCCATGGGACCTAAAAATATCCCTGGCTGTGTTCTACATGAGCTACAAAATGAACTGGCACCACATCTGTGTGCCCTGTTCAATCACAGCCTTACCTCACGCTATGTTCCTAATGAATGGTGCACTGCTACAATCATCCCGCTCCATAAAGGGGGAGCAACTACAGACCTTGGTAACTATTGCCCCATTAGCCTGATATGTCTGGTATGCAAAGCTATGCAGCACACCATCATGGACCTGCTTAACAAAGATTTAGGCAATCTCCTACCTCTTGACCCCACACAGTTTGGCTTTGTCAAGGGGAGATCCTGCCTGCTGAATCTGGTTGACTTCTTCAAGGCAATCACCAAGGCTGTGAATAAGGGTAAGGCAGTGCATACAGCCTACCTCAACCTGGCCAAGGCCTTTGACACCATTCCCCACTCAGGTATCATTGATAAACTCAGCAAACTAGGCATCAACCCTTACATCACTAGGTGGGTTGGAAATTGGCTCACAGATGGGACCCACAGAGTGAAAGTTGCGGATTCCAAATTAGAGTTCAAACAGTCATGAGTGGAGCCCCACAAAGCTCGGTCCTGGGCCATCTCCTGTTTGGCATCTACTTCTCAGAAGTCCAAGCCAACACATAAAGACTCTGGCTGACAAAGTTTGCTGGTGACTGCACGCTAGGAGTCATTATCAACTCCCCAAGTGATGCAGACATCCTACAAAAGGGCCTCTCTGAAACCAATGACTGGTGTCAGAACCAGGGCCTGAAGTAAAAAAATACGATCTGAAGTAGTTAACTTCATTTTATCTGCAACCTGTGGGTATTCGGATCCATATCAGATCAGAGCCGGCAACTTATTTTCTACCATCTGCTCCAAGCTCCTCCCCTACCCATAATACACCACCATCTCCTATCTTCCCTCAGATCTCGTTTGCCATGCCATAGTGAGCATCGTGGTCTCCTTTGCTCTGAGGTTCAGGGATTGTAAGAGTGTATATTTCTATATTCTGTATGAAAGTGGTTGTTAGTTTTCCCTCCCTCCCCCTTTTAGTGCTGTTTGTCGGTTCTAGCTTTAAAAAAAAAAAAAAAAAAAAAAAGTTTTCATATTAAGAGTAGTTTCTAGACCCACTTCCCTTCAGTGTGTGCTAGTGTCTTGTGTTTCCTCT
This sequence comes from Protopterus annectens, assembly GCF_019279795.1. Lineage (NCBI taxonomy): Eukaryota > Metazoa > Chordata > Ceratodontiformes > Protopteridae > Protopterus > Protopterus annectens. The sequence continues at coordinate 429,329,491 of NC_056748.1, read as the reverse complement.
TTAGGGAGTGGTGATTAGTTTTAGGCTATGGCTGATCAGCCTAAGTCAGTTTTCAAAAAATGCACAGAGTGTGGCCATAAGCTCTCACCAGCTGATGGTCACACTCCGTGTGTAATCTGTTTGGGAGTGCTCCATTTATCCATCCAGTGTACAATTTGTGCAGGCTACAACCAGAGGGCCCTCAGGGATAGGAAGGCCAAATTGGTTGCCAAGGGTCTTCTCCCAGCCTCCATGCTGGATTCTGCCACGGTCTCAGTCTCTGGTACTCCCGCCCAACCACCCACTCAGACAAGGACTCAAACTCCGGCTCGTACTGGTGTTAGGGAGGAAAAAGAAAAAGCAAGAGAGAAAAAGAAAAGGACAGAGAAAGACGCAAGGAAGATAAAGAGAGGAAGAGGGATAGGCCTCGCAAGAGGTCTCCAGATAGGGAACCCTTCCCTAGTCCACCATCCAAGACTTTGAGGCCAGCTTCTCCTAGGCTCCACTCACCCCGTTTCTTGCCGGAGTTGATGGAATCTTCTGATTCTAGGCTTTTCTCACCCTTGCTTCCCAGACCAGCCAGATAAGAGTCTGTCGCCTCTTTGCGATTGAGTCGGAGCCTATTGGACTTGGACAAGGACAGGATGATGCAGAGATTCATTCAGACCCAAATACAGATGGGAGTCTTGCCAGGCCCCTTTCCCTCCTGAGTGGGGACCTCCATGACATTTTTCCGTCCCATTTCTCCTTCCCCGATCCGTGCAGCTGCTTCAGGGTTTTTGGATCTGAGACTCTTTGGAGCTGGTAGCACGGTGCCGACAGTTCCTCCAACCTCAACTCCGACTCTTACCTTGAGTTACTCGGATCCGAGCGACTCTTGGAGCCATGGACAGGGAATCGGACCCGAGGGAATGGATCCATCCTTGGCCCCGACCTTTTCGGATCCGAACCATTCCCTTGGAGCTCAGGCTACCCTCACTTCGGCTCCAATCCCCACTTCGGACCCGGGGAGAGCTTCTTCCTTGCTGGATGCCAAGGAGGTGCACTCTCCTTCAGCGTTTGAAGTGGTGGAGAGGGTTCTCTCCCAGGGATTGAGACCTCAGCCCATCTCCTCGGATTCCACCCAGACTCCACTGGATTTGGTGATGACTTCCTTCATCCTGTCTCGGGGATGGCCCATGCCAGAGGAGCCCCAGGTTATTCCCCTTGAGGAACCCCCCGCGGCTCACGAGTCCTCTTCAGAGTCCCACTGAAGAGTGTCCCCGTAAGCGCAAAAGGAGGCACTTGGACTGCCCTGAGTCCCTCACTATGGACACGGATTTAGATGAAGGAGAAGGTTCCCCCAGGTCACCTCTTGAAGATGTCTCCTTTAAAGACATCATGGAGATCATCTGCCAGAGGGGAGGCTGATCAGCCCCAAAACCTTCTACGGATGAGTCCGTGTTCCTGGAGGCTTTTGGCATGGGCCCATCTACTTCCTGGGTGTCCCCGCCAGCAGACCCCTCGGTGGACCTTATCACCACATGAGCATGGAAGGAGCCCAACGCTGCAGAGCCCATCCCCAAATGCCCTGACAAGATTCTTTCTCCTCTCACCGACAGACAACCTTGGTCTAAAGGAGCCCCCATTGACAATATAGTGGGTGCAGCAGCCACCAAGAAGGAACTAGCGCAAGAGAGTTCCTCAGTCCACCCTCCAGACAAGGAGTCCAGGTTGGTGGATAGGTTTGGGAAGCGCATTTATTCTTCAGCGACCTTTTCCATCCATGCGCTGAACTATTTGGCACATGTTATAAGGCTGCAGCGAGACCTTGTCTCGGAATTCGCTGAGTCCCCTCCAGAGTCTTTATTGTAGCAGGACAAACAACTGTTCTCTGCGAAAATGTTGACTCTGAAATCGGTATCAAACACGTCTATGGCCTCCTTTCCCATGCCATGGAAGGAGCAGCAAGGGCGGCTGGGACAGGCGTAGCCATGAGGCGACACGCCTGCCTCAGGTTGTCAGTTTGCGGACCCTTTCAAGGAGTCATTTACTAATGCTCCCTACAATGGTTCCTCCCTTTTTGGGAAGACAGTACGTGACACTCTTGTCCAGAGTGAAAAAGATGGGGACTTTGTCTGCCATCGGGATCTGCTTCTCTAACCCTCATCGGTCCTTTTCTAGGAACCAAAGAGGGCAAAAAAAAATGTGGTTCTGGAAATCTCAGTTTTCCGGGGAGTTTCAGGACAACTCTTCCCCCAGAGGCAGAGGGGAACAGGATCGACGCCGACCCAGAGGTAGAGGGGGTCCCAGGAATTTCGGGTCTAGGGAACCTTTTTCCCGACAGGCCCACACAGCAGCCCTGAGGTGTTGCCCGACTGTCCTACTCTGGAGGCAGTCAGGGGGGATTGTCCTTGCACCCAGCGGCATGGGAGTCCATAACTGCAGATTATTGGGTGCAACAAATAATATCCAGAGGCTACACTATCCCATTTGTTGCCCTGCCAAGTGCTACAAGATGCCTCCCAGATGTCCCACCCACTCACAGGGAGGCTGTGGCTCTAGAGGTTTCAAAGCTGCTTCACAAACGAGCCATCGAACTAGTCCCCCTCGACCAGTCCGGATTAGGCATTTACTCCAGGTTCTTTTTAGTGCCAAAAAAAGATGGGGGACCTCAGGCCCATTTTGGACCTGTCAACCTTGAACCTGTCTCTTGCCAAACAAAAGTTCCGGATGGTCACCCTACAGTCCATTCTACGTCATCTCCGAGAGTGCAACTGGATGTGCTCTTTAGACCTCCAGGATGCTTACTACCATATCAAGATCCACAGAAGCTCCAGGGGGTTTCTTCCCTTCCGGCTGGGAGCCAGTCACTTTCTGTTCAGAGCTCTACCCTTTGGTCTCACTACAGCCCCCAGGGTGTTTACCAAGGTAATGGCAGTAGTAGCAGCTCACCTAAGGCTTCAGGGAATTCAGGTATTTCCTTACCTGGACAACTGGCTCTTTGCTGCGTCCACCAAGCATCTTCTTTGTCTGGCCCAAGACTACTTCCTTCTCTTGTCTGATCGGCTGGGGATTATAGTCAATGTTCACAAATCCCTTTTGCAAACAGTACAAGTTCTAGATTTTATTGGGGCATGGCTAGACACTTTGCAGCTAAACATCTTCTTAACGCCAGACAGGATCTTACACCTCAGGCACCACATCGCTCTAATCGGGGGACCTCAAATTTCCAAAGGTGAGTGATGTTCTCTGGGCTCCATGGCTGCCGCAATCTCTATTCTCTCTTGTGCACGCCTTCACATGTAGGTCCTTCAATGGACTGGCTGTCCAATGGTCTTGGCTAGACCTGCCCATGGAATTTCCGATAAGGATCAGTCACACCTGCAGGACGTCTCTCCTTTGGTGGCTCCATTCATCAGATGTTGCACAGCAGGACGCCCTTTCATGTCATCTCCAGCCCAAGGCACAGTGACCATGGACGCCTCCCAACTCAGGTAGGGGGACACTGTTCGGGAAGGACGGTCCAAGGCATGTGGTCCCAGATAGAGACCAAGTTGCACATAAATGTTATGGAGATGAGGGCAGTGCTTTTAGCATTGAAAGCATTCCACACTATCCTTCCTCTGGGTATGATTGCAATTCAGACAACATGTCGGTTGTCTGGTATATCAACAAGCAGGGGGAACCAGATCTTATCCTCTGTGTCGAGAGGCCATGAGAGTGTGGGAGTGGGCACTTTCCACCGGTCGGTTTCTGATCGCAACCCACATCCCGGGAAGCTCCAACATTTTAGCGGACAGATTGAGTCGGGCTATTCTGATGCCGTACAAGTGGTCTCTGAAACAGTCAGTAACAGAGGAGATATTCCTTGCATGGGGACAGCCTTGCTGTGATCTTTTCGCATGTCCTTCCAACTCGAAGTGCAGCGAGTTCTTTGCTCTGATTCCCTTACCAGGGGATGCCCCCAGAGACGCTCTAGTCCATGTTTGACCCTCCGAGCTACTGTATGCTTACCCACAGTTACCACTCATTCCAAAGTTTCTTCAGAAAACTTGTCAACTCGGGTGCAAAGTGATCCTCATTGCCCCATTCTGGCCTCACCAAGTTTGGTTCCCCTTCCTTTGGTCTCATCTTCTATCACTTCTGTGGATTCTGGATCCCTGCTCGGATCTGATCTCTCATCCTTCGGGTGCCTACCCTCCCAATCTGGACAGTCTCAAGCTGACAGCTTGACTGCCCCAGTTCCCTTGATCATTTGGGAAAGGCCATTTCCAAGGTTTCTTTAGCCAGATGGATCACTCTTTGCATTCTACATATTTACAAAGCAAAGCGTTTATCTCCTCCTGGTCTGATTAAAGCTCACTCTACCAGGTCCATGGCGACTTCCACTGCTTTTTGGTCTGAGGTTCCTTTGGAAGACATTTGTACAGGTCTTTCATCCCCTGTAAAATCTATACTAGTGGCTTCTCTTTAAGACTCCACTAGGAAAGTCTATCGCAGTAAATGGAGACGTTTCTTTATATGGGCCTCTGAGAAACCTGCATCCTTTTACAGCCCCTGTTCCAGCGGTGTTGGATTTCTTGACTAGTATTTTTCAGCAAGGAGCTAGTTCCTCCACGGTGAAAGTACAGCTGGCAGCCATTTCTAATTTTCATGCAGGTGAAAATAATATTGCCCTGGCCTCTTCTAGTCTATGTAAAGCCTTTCTAAAAGGCACTTTTCTTCTGCGTCCTCCCATCAAAGATTTGGTTCCTCCTTGGGACCTCACTTTGGTTCTCCAGTCATTAGTAACTCCTAATTTTGAACCTGCAGCATCAGTGGATTTAAAGTTTTTATCTTGGAAGACAGCCTTCCTAGTGGCTATTACGTCATCTAGGAGGGTCTCTGAGCTGCAGGCTTTGTCTGCCGTGCTTCCTTATTTGGTCTTCCATAAGGACAGGGTCTCTCTCCATACAAATCCTTCGTTTTTACTCAAAGTGGTATCTCAATCAAACATAAACCAAACAATTAATCTACGGGTTTTCTTTCCGAATTTTCAGAACAAAGGTGAATATAAACTTCATTTGTTACATGTTCATAGACAACTTCGTTTCTATCTTCATAGAACACAATCCTTCCGTAAGTCCGATCAATTGTCTCATTTTCTATTTCCAAGGTTTCTTTAGCCAGATGGATCACTCTCTGCATTCTACATATTTACAAAGCCAAGCGTTTATCTCCTCCTGGTCTGATTAAAGCTCACTCTACCAGGTCCATGGTGACTTCCGCTGCTTTTTGGTCTGAGGTTCCTTTGGAAGACATTTGCACAGCAGCAACTTGGGCAAATTCACATACTTTCATCTCCCATTACAAATTAGATCTGATTTCCAGAGGAAGAGCATACTTTGGCTCTGCAGTGCTCAGGAATATCCTTCCATGAGGGCCTCCCAAGATTTGTTGAGTAGCTGGGGACTCTGTCCCACAGGTTGCAGATAAAATGAAGTTAACTACTTCAGATAAAGAACTTATGTACTCACCATAACGTTCCATCTTAGTTATACTTCATTTTTCTGCAACCTTCCCACCCTCCGTCCCCCTGACCTTTTCATGTGAATAAACATTTTAGGTTTATTTCATTGAGTTGCTAAAGTGTATAGTTGCAGCAAACTCTATCAGAGGGAAGATAGGAGATGGTGGTGTATTATGGGTAGGGGGAGGAGCTCGGACCTCAGAGCAGATGCTAGAAAATAAGTTGCCGGCTCGGATCCGATATGGATCCAAATACCCACAGGTTGCAGAAAAATGAAGTATAACTACTCAGATGGAACGTTATGGTGAGTACATAACTTCTTTTTATCATCCCCTTTAGAAAAAAACTCAGTTCCCATGACTTACCACATTGATGGGAGCCCACTGAACATTGAAGGAGCCACATGAGATCTGGACATCCAGGACAACAGCCACCTCACCTTCAACCACCACACTGCCACTGTGGTCAGAATGTCCTTCTACATGATACATCTTACAACCAAAGGTTTCGCATCCAGGAAGAAAGAGGTCATCATCCCTCTCTATTCATCCCTCATTAGACCAATCATTGAATATAAAGCCCCGTTTGGCATATACCTGACCAGACACCTACAGCAGCTGGAGAAGCCACAAAAGTACCTCATAAAAAAGATCCTAGGCCTTAAACACGTCCTACAAGGACAGACTCAAAAAACTTCAGCTGTTCTCAGTCTCTTATCTACTTAAAGGTGATCTCTGCTTGACTTACAAAGCCGTGTCCGACCCAGCCTTACTTGAAATGCTACACCTAAAGAAATCCCAATCCTCCCATGCCACACACTCCAGAGATCACAACCTCATTACCACAATTAACAGAATATGCTGGAAGGATAGGTTCATTTCCCAAAGACTACCTATACTCTGGAATAAGCTTTCCATTCATGTCAAACAGAGCATCTCGCTGGCTCTCTTCAAGAGAAATCTTGACAAGTGGATGAGTAACAGAAAGATCACTCCAGCTGCCCTACTGGATAGGGGCACTGTGAACGAACATCAGGTGGTACAGCGCCTGGGCAACATTTTTGGGCTAGGCTTGTAAAGGCTCCAGGGCCATTAGCCTAGTACACACTTATGAACCAACATCTAGAAATGGTCTGTTTTGACACAGTTCATCCTTTCTTTGCCCCATCATAAGAAATAAATAGCTGACTGACTTTTCTAAAGGACTTGGTTCTAAGATAGTACTTGAGCTGCTTATGTACATCCACTGTATGTAAAATCCTTTCCTCCCTGGTTCTTACAATTTTGATAGAAGACCGGGAGATTGGTGGCTTGATTCAAAGTAAACTCACACTACTGTGCGCGTGAATGAGGGATTTGTTCTTAATGAGACCATCCACCATGCGAGCTTGCAGCTCATTCTCTTCTTGCAGATGCTAAAGTAATGAGAACTGTTTTCCTTGCAATGAACCTCATATCTGCTGATGAGAAGGTTCAAATCAAGACAGGATTAACTTTTCCAACACAAAGTTAAAATTCCAAGAAGGACTGACCTTTTTATGAGAGTCTCTCAGGTATAAAAATCCCTTCAGAATCATCTTTCCTAACAGACACCACATCTTCAGATGAACAGTGTTTAACCTTTTGTTTTTTCTTTGCAGGAAAAACTCATAATGAAGACAGACTAGGAGAAGGCACTTCTGCCCAGTCTAGAGATATCTTTCCCCAGCTAGCCTATGCAATATCTCCCAGATTGTCTCCCTGCCCCAGAGAAGATGGCTCTTCCATGCCTAGATTGAACACTGGAACAGCCAATGACATAGCTGACCCCCAGTCTGCAAGAACTACACCAGAGGATACTGGAGAGGTAAGTGAATGGTTTGAGGAACAACAAATGGCTACTACAGATTCACCAACTATTGGCTAAGGCATTGACAAAGCCCTGCAGAGTGATCAAGGGTTCTTTATTAAGCTTTTTTTTTCTAGGTACAGTGGAAGTGGGGTAAGTATCCATGTTGTAACACAGGGAAGTTACATTTTACTGGCATGAGTCAGTTAGACGGTAAGTTGTCATTGTGTTCCCAAGCAACACACTCATATTTACACTCAAGAACACAGTCCCTATCAAGTAATTCACAAGCAGCACACTAAAATCCTCTCAGAAACTCTCTAAAAACAAAAGCAGTCCAACAGAAAAAATGGGAATAATGTTGTCACAAAGTTTACGCAAGCACTGTCATACCCCATAAAGATCCCTGCTTATCCAAACTAAACTTTGTAAAAAAAAAAAAAAAAAAATATGTCAGAGTTTACACAAGCAGTACATTTTCATGCAAAACAGTCCCTAAATTAATTAAGCACTAAAAATAGTGGTCTCTGTCAGGAAACTTCTGATATTCAAAAGAATACTGGGTTTCTTAAAGTGGAAATGCTGCTTAAAACCCCAAATTAAAAAAATACAACATAATTTTTAAAAGGGCTATAAATGTGTGTGGAAGGTTTCTCTACTGTGGACTTATCTGCCAGAAATGAAGCTAAATAACTGCTGCTGCACCTGTGAAGCCTCTGAGCTGCTTCTTTATGAGGAGATGGCAAAGTACTAAAGAAAGCTTCACTCTGCTGAGTTCTCTCCACAGGGCTGACCAATCAGCAGTCACAAATGAAGGTGTGGGAGGCAGCCAGAGCTTTTAGAAACTGACAAGTTGCTGTGTCCTGGGAAGGATACACCCAATATAGCCTAAAGGCTACTGCAGCAGTGAGGATGATAAATATCTAACTACCAGTACCATCAGTAACCAATTACATTCAAACACATATGCAGCACAAGTAAAATGGGGAACACTAGAAACATAACCTCAGTCTCAAACTGTACCACACCTATCAGTGTAGGCTTGAATCCTGTTAAAACTAAAAGACAAATTCCTTTACCTGTGGAGTATTTTAATAATCTACCAGCTCTTCCACAAAGTACCTCAAATACAATTCCGGCTAATATATCTATGTTCTCAAACATACTTCACTGTAAAATATCATTAAATCCAAGCTCTGTTTATAGCTATAGAAAGTATAATATTATGAAAATCTTTCCTTGCATGGTTTTTGCTCCAGCTAACACTGTCAGTAGCAGTGATTTGGTCAAAAAAGCTTTTAATCCTAAAGTTTCAGGTGCTCATAAATGTACACAGTACTAGTCACAAAACTGCCTTCCACTGCCCAAAGTGCAGCAGACATCAACCACTTAACGCTTACTGTGCCTCAAAAGCTGCCAAGACAACACAGAACATTACATAAAGCACATTTTTTTTCTCCTTATCGTGAATAGTCAAAATATAACAATTCCTACAGGAACAATTCTGCAATTTACCCTATCATGCATAAAAATTAAAATGTCACTTTTTAAAGCAAAAACTAAATACTTAGTTCTGGATTTATTTAGTTTAGGGAATACCATATGTCATTTATATCTGCAATAAACAATGAAAAATGTGACACCAGTGCATTCTCTATCACAATACAGTTGTTAAAAAAAACAAAGCACTGGTTTGAAAATCAACAACCGATTTACTATGATTCAGACACTTTTATTTTTGTTTTATAAAATCATCTAAATACGCATTATGACCAAATAGTGATTTTATAAGAATAAATAATCTTTTTATTAAGCCATCCTGATTAAGCAGCAGTATTAACAAAAGCTAGGAAATGTACATTTTAACACTAATTTTTCACAGATTCACAGATTAGTATTAGGCTAACTGCCTTTGCGAGCCATTTTAAGCTTAGCCAATTATCCCTTATGAGACTCAAACCCTGCACCTTGTGTTTGTAAGGCAAACACCTTAACCATTAGGCCATCCTCCCAACCCCTTTTGGATGAATGTCACCTTCCTATCTGAAAACAGTAATTACCCTTTACCATAAAATTTACATCTTTGATAGTATCTTCTTACAATAGGTTTTAAGTTGTAGCTTCCAAGTCTCAGATGTCAAACCCACCAAGGAAATGTTCCTAGCTAAGGCAACACAATGAAGTACTGAACCCACCACAAAACAAAATCTGAGGTGCTCTGAGGTAAACAGGCAACTATGCAGTCAGCAATGCTCAAGGCTGTGGCACACACAGAAAGGGAGAGCTAATGTAAGGGACAACCTGCAACAGGAGGAGCCTCCCAACAGGTAATAAACAAAGATCAACTTTGTGGAGCCCTGACCAACCATTTGGCAGTTCTTGTCAGAGCCTGGCCCTCATTCTGTTGAAATGCCAGCACAACAGTAGTGCTGCCCAGCATTATTTAAAGAAAAAAAAGTTCATTTTCTTATCAGAAGGAAACAAAAAAAGCACAAGACAGAAAGCTGGGAAACCCAGAGAGACTACAGGTAGCTCACACCAATCTGGGATATCCGCTTACACTAGTGGTTAAACGGTTTAGTATGTGATGAATGACCGGCTTGTGTCTGTCATATAACAAGGTCATACATATTACTGAAGGTAACAAAGACAACAAAAATAAGCTTGCAGACAGCAAAGAAGCACTAACATTCATGAAGAGTTTGTATGGGAGCAGAGACTACACCAAATACCTTAAAGCTGTATTTGGTCCTATGTGTTAAACTTAAGACTATAATGTTTAGTAAATGTAAGTATATCTTTTGCAATGAAATACCTTCAAAACAGGAAGAAGGAAGTCCAATCTGCTGGCAAAGTAAGCTGTGTAAACAGCATGCAAGTTTTTTTGTGTGTGCATTTTACAGAAACAATGTATTATATCAACAAGGTCTAAAGTGGCTTCTTAACCCTTACCTTTTATTCCTGGTTCATAGCAAAGGCAACAAAAATTCTTAAGGCTAAAAGAAAAAGTACAGCTGTGTACACTTACCATAAATGTAGATGTTCAAGTCTATTCACTGTTGCAGTCCTGACTTGTGGGATTTCCTGCCGAACTACCAGAGTAAAAATCTCCATCCTCCAAAGGCTAGCGAATGTCCTACCCTGACGTCAGTATACTTGGGTTCTTTTTGATCTAGCAAATTTGATGCTGCCCCCCCACTCTCATCCAGCAGCTTCTGCTGAATTAAAATTCTAATCTTGGAAGACTGCCCTTTTACTCTCTATCATCTCAGCTAGGAGGGTTTCTGAGCTGCAAGCTCTCATGGCAGTGGAATCATTTCTCATATTCCACCCAGACATATTATCTATCACTCAAGACTAATGCATCCTTTATTCCCAAGGTGGTCACAGACACATCCTTGAATCAAGCTATACATTTGCCCACCTTCTTCCCCAAGCCCCAGAACCAGGGGGGGGGGGATCCTTCACTCCTTGGATGTGCACAGACAGCTTCACTACTATCTTGACGGAACTAAATCTTTCAGAAAATCAGACCAACCTCTTTGCATCCTTTACCATTGGCTCTGAAGGGAAACCAGTCTCCAAATAGGCCATCTCCAAGAGGATCTCTCACTGTATTTCCTTTTGTTAGACAACAGACATCATAGTAAAAAGCCTCCCGAAACTGTAAGGACAGACACCACTTGGGCCATTGCTGCCTTCCTGAAGGGAGTACTTGCCAAATATATTTTGGAAGCTGCTGCCTGGTCATCTATGCTTACCTTTACCAAACACTACCACTTAGCCTTCTCCAAGACTAGAGCAGGATTTTCCCTGCCAGCTTACAGGGCATCCTCTCTTCCCCATAATTTCCTTCCACTCTCATCTCAACTTTGTGAATCATCCCACAAGTCAAGACTGCAACAGTGAAACACGAAGAACATAGTACAGTTGTGTACACTTATCATAAATGTAGATGTTCAAGAGTATTCACTGTTGCAGTCTTCTTCCCCTCCCTCTTTCCCTTCAGTAGTAGTCTGCTTCTGTCTTCTTCACTAACAAAAGGACCCCCTGGGTCTTTACCCTGTATGGTCCTTTTTCTATCTTTGACCTTTGCTTATGGTTCCTCCTGGGGGTCTCTTATCTTCTAAAAGGCAAGAAAAAAACTGATGTCATGTCGTCAGCTGGCTCCCTTTATACGCAAGCATACTGACATCACAGTAAGATGTCCAGCAGCCTTGGGAACAGGGAGATTTTTACTCTGGTAGTTGGGCTGGTCAAGGGCTTCCACAGCAGGAAATCCCACAAGTCAGGACTGCAACAGTGAAACCCAAAGAACATCTGAAATTCCACTATTATAAGGTTGAGGGGAACCTTGCATACACCAAATCTACAGAACAATTATTCCCTTAATCTGGCACTTTCTTAAAAACGGGCAGATAAATGGCTTGGATAAGGGTGAATAAATTTAGTACAGTGAAACACTATCCTTAGCAAGAAAGTACAGTTGTATAAAATCTTAATGCAACATTAGATCTCCTATTCACTGCTGCAGTATTCTTAACCCAGGGGATCTCCTGCCAAGGATAGCTCAATGTGTGGCAAGTATACCAAAGCCTTTAGTACTTACAGGCATTGTATGTCACACGTATGCTCACTTCGGAAGGCGTATGGCGTAAAGGTGATATGTACACATATTCAGAACTGGAAAAGCCCCAGGAGGAATAGGATGTCCCTAGGAACATGGGAAAACAGGAGAAGAGCCCCTCAGCCAGGAGGGCAAAAAAAAAAAAAAAAAAAAAAAAAACAGGCTAGAGCAGAGGGGGCGGAAAGGAGGGTGCAAATACTGCAATGGTGAAGAGAAGGACATTACTGTTATGACAAGATTTTTACACTACTGCTGCAGTATTCTTAACCTAAGGGAGAGTACCAAAGCTCATAAGGAAGTCTGGGAAGAGGACGACACAGAAGAGCCCTCCAGAATTCCATGCTGGAAAGCAGTAGCAGCCTTAAGGATGGAATTGGTATCCAGCCCCTTGAAAAAGCACCAGAGGTGATGACAGCCCTGGTAGAATGAGCCTTTACTGATGAGGAAAAGACATTTTTCATGAAAAGAAAGACAAAAAGAAATGGCCTTACAAATCCGGGAAGAAATGGTTTGCTTAGAAACAACCAAACCTAAAGACCTGGGATGAAAGGAAACAAAAAAGCTGCTCAGATTTGCAAATAACTTTAGATTTGTCCAAATAATATCTGAGCTGTCTATGCACATTCAAGGTGTAAAGAATCTTCTCAGTGGCAGACTGCAGAGAAGGGGAAAAAGAGGGAAGATGAATAGACTGATTAGGGGAGATCTCAATAACTGCTTTTGACATAAAATAAGGGACTAGTACTAACAGACACCCTGTCTCTGTGAAAAACTAGGAAAGGAAGAATGGCCATGACAGTCTGAAGTTCAGAGACTCTCTTGGCTGAAGTGAGGGCCACAAGGAGAACAGTATTCCAAATATAATATTGTAAGGAAGCTTAAAAAGCATGCTCAAATGGAGCCTGAATCAATTTTTCAGTAACAAAATTTAGGTCCCAAAAAGGAGGAAAAGGCTTCCTGGGAAGCCCGATATAAATGATGCCTCTAACAGTACTGCTTGTTCTCAAATCTACAGGATAAAGGAGGATGTAAGGGCAGACGAGCAGAAATTATTGACAGGCGAGCTTTAACTGAAGAATATGCTAAGCCAGCATGTAGCAAGATCACACAAATAAGAGAGAACTAGAGGAACCTCCACAGATAGGGGATCCTGATGGTGACAGAGGCACCAGATAGAAAATCTTTCCCATTTGGACAGATATTCCTGGCAATTGGTTTCCTGGACTCCTGCAAAACCCCAAGCATGTCCTCACACCCATAGCATCAGTTGAAGAGTGGACAAGTGAGGTCAGGTAAGAGACCCCTTGTTTTGTGTGAAAAGATCCACCCAATGAGGTAGCTTGTGGTGAATGCTCCTGACCAAGTGAGAAAGAAGGGGGAAGAACCAATGCTATCTGGGCCAAAAGGGAGTCACTAGCAAGATTTTGGGAGAGTTCTGTCTGATTTTGTGCAAGACTCGTGATAGGACAGGAAGGGCAGGGAAGACATATAGAAACAACCCCTTCCAAAGAAAAAAAGACAGGGTGTGTCTACTTTCCAAGCCAGGGACTTGGTACTCTGGAAAAGAATAGAGGAAGTTGTCTGTTCAGTGTGTAGGCAAAAAGCTCTACAGGAGGAATACCCCAACAATGGACAATGTCAAGGAACAGATCTCTGCGAAACATCCATTTGTGAGCTTCTATGCTGGACCTGCTTAAGGAGTCTACCACTAGACTGTGCTCCAAGGGAATGTAAATTGCCTGAAGAGTCCTGTCATATTAGACAGTTAAATCCCAGTCCTGAAGGGTAGCCTGCAAAGAAGACAGGACCTTGTACCCTCTTGTTTGCTGACATACCACATCACTGTGGTATTGTCTGTGAAATTTTTGAGGGCCCCAGAATGAAAGAGGAATGAAAAGCCTGAAGAGGCAGAAGCAGAACAGTCATCTCAATTATACTGTTGTCGTCCAACCTCTGATGAAGAGACTAGAGACCCTGAACCTTGAGGGGGCCAGAGGAAGTACCCCATTCTCTGTCTGAGGCATCTGTACAGAGCTCGAGTCAGGACTAGAGCTTGGAAAGGAAGCTATGGGTTGAGAGAAAGTTGATGAACCCAACACTGAAGCTCGATACTGAAACAGGGAAGGAAGTGTACCAGGAAGTACATGAGGTGGGAGTGTTGGAGCCCCGCTGACTTGAGGTATCACTGAAGCTTTCTCATGTACAGCCTGGCCACAGGTAGTATGGGAATGGTGGAAACAATCAAACTGAGAATTCCCTGGCTGTGACTGAAGCCACAGGAAGAAGGGACTGGAAAAAGGTAGTGAAGAAACAGGGCCTTGGGGCAGGGAGAGATGCCAGTATGGGGATGGTCTGAAGCCTGCAATCAAGGAAAATATGATCCTAGGAAGGCATCAGAGCTGATTTCTGGAAGTTTATGGTGAACCCCAGACTCTGTAACAGGGAAATAGTAAACTTAAGATCCTGAAGCAGAGCATCTGGGGAAGAAGCTTGAATAAGCAGATCGTCCAGATAGGGAAAAATCTGAATGCCTCGCATCTTGCAAAGGTAACTGAGTAAGGCATTTGGTGAATATTATTGGGGCAGTAGAGAGATCAAAGGCAAAGCAGAGAACTAAAAATTCAATGAAGAAACAGGGAAATGTAAACATTTCCTGAAAAGATGACAAATGGGGATATGAAGGTAGGCATCCTTGAGATCCAGCGAGACCAGAACGGCCTAGGATAGAAGAAGGAGAAAAAGTCTGAAAAGTCAACATCCAAAAGGAAAGCATCTTGAAAAAGGTGTTGTGCTGGGAAAGATCCAGAATGGTTCTCCAACTGCCCTCCTTTCAGGGAACCAAAAACATTCTGGAATATAAACCCTCCCTACCTGGGCAGGAGGCACAGCTTTAATGAAGTCCCAAACCAAAACAGAATGGAGTGCCTCTGGAAAAGAAATTGCTGTTCCGGAGGAGATTGGAGAATGTTGAAAAAGGAGGACAGGCTTTACAAACCTTAACACATCTCTGGCAGATAATGGACAGTACCCAAAAGTCTGTTGCGATCCTTAGCAAATTTGGAAGAGACAGAGAAAGACAGAGGGATAAGGGGATCCTGGCCAATGGAAAGGGGAAAATTGTCAAATGAAACCTGGTTTGTCCTGAAAAGCAGGTTTCTGGAAGGTAGGAATCTGATTAGACTAAGCAAAGGCACACATCTAGAACCCTTTTTTCCCTTAGGTGGAGGGCAACACTGCCTAGGAATAAAAACAGATTTGGAGGGTTAATTCATCTGAAAGATGGGAATAGAAGAAACAAAAATTATTCAACTCCTGCAAGACTTTACCCTTATCCTGGAGAGACTTGAAAAGTTCAGCAGCAATAGCAGCACCAGCACCAAAAAGGTTTTTATTACCCAAAGGACCATTGAGTAATTTGGCCTTAATATCATCAGGCTAAGCCTGAAGACGAAGCCAAGAGTAACGCTTCATAATTTTTACAATCTACTGGCTCTTTCTTGCAACACAGAAAAAATAGAAATTGCATAATTTAAACCGGGGGGGGGGGTGTGACATAGCAGCTAATCTTAATTGCCACTGAGCTTCCTTAAGTTATTTTTCCAATCACCCCCCCCCCCGTCAATCGTAATGCATTCCAGAACACCAAAGGTAAATTTGGTAAACTCTTTACATACCAAGGAATGTTTATAAAGAGCATTATTCTCTTTTTAATTATTAATATTGTATAAATGCTCATATATCCTGGTCCTCAGTGCACAATCTGTTTTTCCCACATAAAAACAGCTACATTTTTCACACTGGGCCAGACGTACTACTTTACTAGTGGCACAATTCCCCCTTTTGGAAAATAATTCTTTGGTAATGTAAAGAGTTTACCAAATTTACCTTTGGTATTCTGGAATGCATTAAGATTGACTGGGGGGGGACGGGTGAATGATGCAATTTCTATTTTTTTTGTGTTGTAAGAAAGAGCCAGTAGATTGTTAAAAAACTTATACAACATTCTGTTGATTTCTTTTTTTTAATTTTCTATTGTGGAATTTTAAAATAGCAAAAAGCTGCTTTTTTCTGGGGGGGGGGGCAAAAATTAGAAAAGTGTTGCAATACTAGTCTACATTTTTGTTGTTCTCTCATGTTTTTTAATGGGTAGATGTATAGTGACTGGAGGGAAATGATTGGATTGTCAATTAACCTATTGTAGTTAATATAGGGATATTTAAATTGTTGGTGCAGGCTAATGATGTATTCTGAAGTCCCACTTTGTAAAATCTATTAGGTTTCTTGGGTGCAAGGTGCTGTGAATCAGGGGCCACAGAAGCTGCTGAAAAGGTATCCAAAAGGGCAGCCAAAACAAGAGAAACAGCTGATGGCTTAGCAGACCCCATCTGGAGGAGTTCATAATACTTTTTCTGAATGTCAAAGACTTGAGAACAGTCCCATTTAAAAAAACTCCATCATAAGGGCAACAGTATCCCCAAAGGAGAATTCCTCCAGAGGGGAATTTGGACTAAAAGAGTCATCTTTCTCTGAAACATAGACTAAGGGGGAAGGAATTTGAAAAGAGTAAGCCTCCAGGGACTCTTACCCTGAATCCAGTTCCCTGGGTCATTTAAGAAGAGTGGAAGACCAGGGTGGGGCAAGCACAGACAACCCTTGAGAAGGCTTTAAAGTCATCAAAGCTTTGAATAAACCTTGAGTAAAATCCTGCCATTCATGTTTGGGATCCTTAACTACTGGGGAAATATGTTTGCTTTCTGTTTCTTTTTCTGCAGGACATCTGCACTAAAGACCCTTGCAGAGTCAGACCCCCTGGTGACATTCAATAACCATTGTACGAATCGCCTCCCTAACTAAGATCTGCAGAATCCCTCTCATTCATTCAGATATAATCAACCAAGTTCCCCCTCAAAATCAGGAGCAGATATTTGTAAAGCCTCCAAGGCATATGAAAGTCATATCCATGCCAGCCTCTGATAGGGTTGTTGCACAGGAATCTGAAACAACCACCAGAGAATTCTCTGTGCTTTCGCTAGCCATGACAGAGATGTCTGGGGGAGGCTGGACAGCAGCTGTATCAGACTTAAGTTTTTTGGCCTTTTTCATGGTATATGGCTGACTCTTGGGATGAGAAGATTCCACCATAGCACCTTGAGCCAACAGCTTAAGACGTTGGTTTTAACGGTAAATAGATAAAGAGGAGAGACAACTACATAGGATCTTAGGGACAAAAGCATGGCAGAAAAAAGACTGAGTCTGGTCGTGGGAAGCACCCAAACAGAAAAGGCACTAGTCATGAGAGTCTTTATGGGGAGTCTGCCTCCCACACTTGATATTTTCCCTTTCTGGATGACATGAAGACAACAGCACTAAAGAAAAAATGAAGATAAGAAACTCCAGTGGGGCACTTAACTGAAATACAGTTTGGTAACAAGCACAGCAGAAGGGTGTTCAGACAGATGCTCAAAGGTGGTCAGACTGGCAGCAAATAAGAAGTTATGTACCTACCATAACGTTCCATGTTAGTTGTCTTCTCTCGCCTTCTTTCTTGCTTGATGGGTTCGGAGCCGATCCCACTGCTAAGCTCGAGAGTTTCTTCTACCAGCTCGAGGCAGCCCCATATCCCATGATGCAAGGTGGTAAGTACCCAGATCTCGTTTGTAAACAAAGGGCAATAGCACCAAGCATACAATACTTCCCAAAGGAAGAAGAAACTTACAGATGTAAGAAGGACCAGGTCTGAATGGTCTTTAGCATAATAGTTTCTTCTACAAGGTCTGTCCAGGCCAGGGGAAGGAGGTAAAGAAGAAAGAAAGGGAGAGAAAGACAAACATGGAACGCTATGGCAGGTACATAAACTCTTAATGTTAAGTTGTCAATCTCACCTTCATTCTTGCTTGATGGGACCGCGTCCCTAGCACCTCTATCCTGGGTGGCTCAATGGAACAAACTCTTGAGGACTGTAGAGCCAAAACTGGCTCTGTCCCTGGAGGCCAAGTCCAATTTGTAATGGGAAACAAAAGTGTGAGGAGTGGCCCAAGTGGCGCTGCACAAATAGTGTCCAAAGGCAGTCTAGCTTGAAAAGCTGTAGAAGTAGCTAAACTCCTAGTTGAATGTGCTTTAGGTTTTGAGCACAGCTGTTTTCCCCTGATCGTATAAATTTCAGTGATGACAAGAAAGCCATCTGGACAAAGTCACTTTAGAAACAGGAAGGCCTTTTTATTATCCGCATAGGAAACAAAAAGTTGATCAGATTTTCTAAATTTTTTGTTCTGTCCAAATAATATCTAAGCTGACGGTGGACGCCAAGATAATGTAGCTTTTGTTCAGCTCTATCTGAATAGTTAGGAAAAATACAGGAGATCAATGGATTGATTCAGATTGTTTTTGAAGCGACCTTAGGTAAAAAGGATGGATTAGTTCTCAAAGATACTCTGTCTTTGTGAAAAATCAAATAGGGTCGAACCGAAGAGCATGAAGTTCAGACACCCTCCTGGCAGATGTAATAGCCACTAGGAATAAAGTTTTCCAAGAAAGATATTTCAGGGAACAAGAAACAGCTGGCTCGAAGGGGAAGAATCAAGGATGTCAGCACTAAATTTAGATCCCACTGAGGAGGAGGATTCCTGATTGGAGGCTTTAGTAGGAAAATTCCTTTCAAGAAGGCCCTGCAGAGCCTATGGGACATAATATTATGATCTGCTATCCCGACATGAAAATTAGAAATAGCAGCCAACTGAACTCTGACTGTAGAAGAAGAGGAGCCTGCATGAAAAATCTCTGCTAAGAAGTCCAGAACTGCCTGAACAGGGGCAGTAAAAGGATCAATATTTTGGGCCTTAGCCCAATAAGAGAAACGTTCCATTTGCTTGTGTAAATCCTCCTGGTAGAGGATTTTAGTGAAGCTACTATGATGTCTCTAACTGGGTTAGAGATCAAAGGAAGCCTGGCTAAGGAAGGAAGTGGAGCAACCATGCTGTGAGGTTGAGAGAAGGGATTGACCGGTGCAGCTGACCGGATTGGTGAATCAGTAGATCTGGCACTGGGTCCAGATGCCACGGCTGCACCAAAAGGTGATGATGGAGGAACGGGAACCAAACTTGTCGAGGCCAGTAAGGGGCAATGAGAATCAATTTGGCTCTCAAAGCGGTAGCTTTCTGGATCACCTGAGGGAGCAGGGGAAATGGAGGAAGGCATAAAGAAGTCCCTGGGGCCAATCCTGGGTCAGAGCGTCTCTGGGGGATGGCCTGATAGAGGGAAGAGGCTGAAGAAGTCTGGACATTTGCTGTTTTGGGGAGTAGCAAAAGATCGCAACATGATTCCAGAAAAATCTCTTCCGCTATGGATTGCTTGAGAGACCACTCGTGAGGCATGAGAATAGCTCTGCTCAATCTGTCCGCTATAATGTTGGTTTTCCCAGGGATATGCGTTGCTACCAGAAACCGATGAGAGGAGATCGCCCATTGCCATAGTCTGGCTTCGACACAAGGGGTAGGACTTGGTTCCGCCCTGTTTGTTGATATACCAAACTACAGACATGTTGTCTGTGTGGACTGCAATTGTCCCTACGGGAAGAAAGTCGTTGAGGGCTTGCAACGTTAAAAGCACTGCTCTCATCTCCAGGACATTTATGTGCAGATGGTACTGACGGTTGCCACGTCCCATGAACCATCCTGCCCTGATAATGACCCCCACCCGATCAGGGAGGCATCCGTGGTGACAGTGGCTATCGGGGACGGAGGTACAAAGCACCTGCCTTGGTGAACCTGAGACGATGTGATCCACCAAGCAAGATGTTCTTTGCATGTTTGTGTCACCAGAATCTGGTGACGCATTGGGAGTTGCTGGTATGACCACTGTGTGAACAGCATCCACTGAAGGAGGCGCATGTAGAATCGAGCCAGGGAAGAAGAGTAATGGCCGCAGCCATGAGACCTAATACCTTTAGAACCATTCTGGCCTGTACTTTCTTGCTGGCCAGAATGATCCTGACATGAGTCTGAATGTCTGAAACTCTTTGTTCTGTAAGGGTAGCTGACATCCGAACAGTGTTTAAGTTTGCGCCTATGAAGGTAATAGACTGGCAGGGCGATAAGGATGACTTTTCAAGTTGATTGAGATGCCTAAATGAGAACAAAGGTCTATTGTGTAATCCCTGGCTTGTATAAGCTGATGCCTGGTGGTGGCTGACAGGAGCCAGTCGTCGAGATACGGAAACACCTGGAATCCTTGACGTCTCAGGTGAGCCGTGACCACTGCCATGCATTTGGTGAACACTCTGGGGGCTGTAGTGAGACCAAAGGGCAGGGCTCTGAACTGGAAGTGACTGGACCCCAGCCAAAAGCGGAGAAATCTCCTGGAGCGTCTGTGAATTTTGATGTGATAATCCTGAAGATTTATTGAGCACATCCAGTTGTCCTTCTGTAAGAAGGGCAGAATTGACTGAAGAGTGATCATTCGGAATCTTGTCTTCCTGACAGACTTGTTGAGTCTGCTGAGATCCAATATTGGTCTCCAGTCTCTTTTGGGGACCAAAAGAACGGCTCTGAATGGTCTATTGTAACTGGCTGAATGGCTCTTTTTGCAGTAGTTTTGCGATTTCTAACTCTGCAATCTCCCTTAGACCGGGTGGTACATCTGGAAGGGAACTTGAGGGAAGGACTTTCAAAGGAATTATGTAACCCTTGGATATGATCGCCTCTACCCATTTGTCTTGCCTGAGGGAATCCCACGCTTCTGGGTACAGTGATAATCTTCCGACTGCCTCCAAGGAGGGACAGCCGGGCAACACCTCAGGGATGCTGAAAGGGCTTATCAGAGAGAGGCTCCCTGTTTCCCTGGTTCTTGGACCCTCTGCCTCTAGAGCGTCTGTTGTTGTTAACGCCTCTGTGTCTAGGGGTAAACTCACCACGTGAATCCAGCGTGACTCCTTGGGATTCTTCCCACCCTTCTGTCCTTTGGGATAAGGCCTAGAAGGGGTGGAAAAACGGACTCCAACAGCAGAAAGAGTCTTGCCGTCCTGCTCACACCTGGTCAAGGTTTCCTTCACCTGAGGGCCAAACAAAGCTGACCCATCAAAGGGAGAATTTGTGAAGGACGCCTTAAAGGGATCCGCAAAATCACATAGCCGCATCCAGGCTTGGCGTCTAAGAGCCACACCTGTGCCCATCCACAGCATAAGATATTAGCCGCATGGAGGAGTTAGCAATGGAATTGAGGGTTCCTAGCTGCGAAGCAATCTTTTCTTGAGCCCCTGCAGCTGTAGGATCCTGAACTACTTCTCCCAGCTCCTTCAGGATATCTCTCTGGAGTCTGGTGAAGTGACAAAGATAATTCAGCGAACGATAGCAAAGTTCGCTGAGGAAAACATCCGCTCTATCCATGGTCCTAGAGTCCTTATTAGGAGGATGGCACGGCAGACGAGGAAGGATCTGCAAGTTCCTTTTGGTGGCCGCAGCCACCACCATGGCATCAGCGGGGACACCCTTGGTAAGGAATTGTTTGTCACCGGGGCAGTGATAAATTTTGAAGGCCTCCTAGGGACTGGCTCTACAGAGTCAGGAGCTGCCCGCCTTCGTGCAATAACTTGCATAAGGGGTCAAGACACCCAGGAGGTGGAGGGCCGAGATCAAGCGCCTCTAGGTATACTGACTCATCCTCAGAGGGATTGTTGGTGGGCCAGTTTCCCCTCTGTTTCAGAAGTTCTAGGATGTCTGAGAAGGAGACATCCTCAGAGGATC
This sequence comes from Protopterus annectens, assembly GCF_019279795.1. Lineage (NCBI taxonomy): Eukaryota > Metazoa > Chordata > Ceratodontiformes > Protopteridae > Protopterus > Protopterus annectens. The sequence goes on along the minus strand of NC_056748.1, from coordinate 429,307,830 downwards.
TAGGGGATCCCTCTGACTCATCAAAGTCAGTATCCAAGTGACAGAAGTCTACATGCTTCCTCTTACAAGTCCTCTTCCTAGGAGGATCTCAAACATCAGGAGAATCCTCGGAAGAGGGGGAAATTCCCAATGGGGAAACCTGAGGCGGAGGATCTCTGGGTCCTGTAGCAAGAGAAGTGGTAGAGATGCCAACAGGTACTATAGAGGGAGGAGCTACGGGAACAGACTGCTGACTGATACCAGTGGCCAGTACACTCTTCATCACCTCGAATGCTCCTCCCAGGCAGGTCCGAGAGAACCCGCTCAAGAGCTAGGAACTCCGGGACCACCGAAGGGAAGTCTCCGAGGCAGATGTCGGAGCCGAGCTCAGGCTCCAAGGGGAAGGGAAGCGGGCTCGGACAAGGGTCCGATGCCACTCACCCTCGGAGGAGACCATGGAAGCCCGACCACCGAATCCCTCTAAGGAAGAGGAGATAAGAGTAGAGGCTGAAGGAACAGAAGGGGTATCCGTCCTCCAGCCGTAGCAGTAACCATGCCGAAGACTCCAACTCCAAACTCTGGGGTAGAGTTGAAGGAGGAACTGTAACGGGTGTGGACCAACAGTCGCCTGCTGAGACGGACTGTGTAGCATTTGGGCCAGTACCTGTGACTTGAGTAATCTACTGACCACTCTCTAGGTCATGATCTGACAACCTGGATGACCTTGAAGATCGGCTCCGATGGCTCCGTTCCGATAGAATATCGGCTCCAAGGAAGGGGACCTCGACCTCTTCCTGGAATGGGCCATCGGAGCGGATACTATAGATCCTGTCGGCGCCGACGAGCCGACAGAACGTCTCGATGTATCGGCTCCAGCGGTGTCGGAGCCGATCGAGCCGACACCGATGCCTGTGCCACATGGGTGTCGGAACCGATCGGGCACCGATAGCCATCGGTGCCCAAGGCTTTGTCAATCCAGAATCGGCTCCAGCCGGGCCGATCTCGACTCAATGGGCGAGGCCGCAGGCTTAGATACAGAAGCCTGGGCCTTGGCAGGTTTTGTTGATTTTGGTGGAGCGGAGAGCCTAAGAATCAACGTCTCTCCTGCAGGACTCTCTGGCTGAAGGAGTGACAAATAGCACAGGAGTCCTGCAGGTGAAGAGGGCCCAGACAATACAGGCAAGAAGTGTGACCATCTGTCAGAGACATCTTCTGACAGCACGAGTCACACTTCTTAAAACCTGAAACCCTCTCCTTTGACATGGTGCGAACACACACACACACACACCAGTCAAATTAAATTAAATTAAATTAAACAAAATACCAAGAGGTATTCTATAAAACACCAACACACACACCCTAACAGGGATGGGATAGGAATTGACTAACAAAAATTAAAAGAGACAGGGAATTTCTGTCAGAAAGGGATAGAAATTAAATTTAAACTATCAAAAAATTAGTTTTAGACTAAAGGGGCTTGAAAATCACAAAGTGAACAACTTACCAGGAGCTGGTAAAAGAAGACCTCCTAAGCAGATCTGGGTACTTGCATCATGGGATATGGGGCTGCCTCGAGCTGGTAGAAGAAACTCTCGAGCTTAGAACCCATCAAGCAAGAATGAAGGCGAGATTGACAACTTAACATTAAGTTTTGAATGTGTGCATTCATACATCACCTTTATGCCCTACACCTTGCACAAGGGGCATACATGTGATGTATGACACCTATAAGTATTAAAGGCTTTGGTATACTACACAGACACTGAGCAATCCTTGGCAGAAGATCCCTTAGCTTACAAAGACTGCAGCAGTGATATGGAGGAACATCTAGGAAAAGCTCCCTACAGAAATAAAATCACTCAGCCATGAGAAATGTCAATTACAAGTGATGTCTTTCATAATAGAAAAAACACATCTTGCAAGTTCAAAAGTACCCAGCATGGACACAAAGTCAAATGTTTAAAGACATTTTAAATAACAGCACAGAGAAAAGGACTTGTATGAAGCTTCAAAACAGTAAAAACTGACGACTGTGTCCCACTGCTTTGCATTACACTGAGTTTGTGAAATGCTAAAGGGGCGGATTAATGCATGAAGAACTGCACAGATAACACAAGCTTGGCAACAGTAAGGACGGAATGCAATCCGACATGAATCCTATCTTGCATGAAAATAGGGACATTCTCCTAGCAGAACCCCGAAGTCTGCAAAGTCAAACCACTTGTTAAATGCTTTGCTGCTGTTTAAAATTTCTGTATTACACATTTGGATATCCTATATTTAGTCAGTTTACAGTATTCATTAAACAAGCAGTTTTAGCCACATTGTACAATGAAGTAGATAGGGAAAATGTACCGAACTTCTTAAACTGGCTAAACAAGATCTACCTGGATCATATTTGTGACAACAGAAATATCTTTACCTATTATCTACATTTCATTACAATAAAAAAATAAGAAAATGTAAACAGATATCATTCTAAGGGACAGGAATTTGTCTAGTCAAAACTTTAGACCTTAGCATTTACAAACAGACTCTTTCAGCCAAAAAAAAAAAATGTAGTCTACTACTGAAGTATATTAGAAGAGTAGGATTTTCCCTGTCATCATCCAGGGCTTCCAACTCTGTGCAACATAGTTATAACCAAATTAGAAAACTGGCTACCATTTTTACGGGTGCTAGAAATATACTGAGCCACTGGAAACAACTTATTGTGTGTTGTTTTCTTCCAAACCTATGTAGCCTATTGGTAGTGTAAAGTGATGAATCTCTCCCAGTTTTTCCAGGCAATAAACCATAGCCATACTGTACTGTTTTACCTAACTGGGATCAACTTTTAGAGAGAGGTTAGGAAACCTGAAGTGCATACAGCACTGTTTATTTCTAGCCTACTGACAAATTTTATGGTCTCAGGTCACTTTTACCTTGAAAAAGTCCAGTTTCCTACTTCATCTTAACATCATTTGTAGTCAGCAAATGAATAAAGGAATACCAATAAAATTAAAGTCTTTCTATTCTAAGATGCTGGAAAGCTTAACATTCATGCTTTCTCTTCACAAGGTTCAAAATCAAAAGAACTCTTAGATTTCCCATTGAATGGACAAAAGACAAAGTGAACTGGGGGAAAAAGAATGAATAGAGAGCACTGGGAAAAAAGCAGTCAAATATAAGACCTAAAATTTCAGAACATATATTACTGAAGCTAATATTAAAAAGCAAAATTTCTGAAGGTGGGTTGCTAGTTTGTGGATTCTATTCAAGGACAGTAAAAGCTTTGGTGCCAGTACAAACAACACACCCAAAAAATTATAGTCTGAATGGGCAAAAGATGAGAATTTGGAGACTAAACTTAATTTCTAAAATGTATAGTGTCAGACGAAAGCTGATCCACAGATCCTTCTTTGATGAAGGTGAAAGGGGACACACACTTTTAAACACAAGTACACCATTTGTATAGAGGTCAACCACCACTGTTTAGTACAGATACGTGCTACTGAATTCAATAGCAAAGGACTAAATACAAAACTGAAATGACAGGCAGAATGTGAAGGTAATGAACAAATAGGTCAGCCACGTAACCTTTGTAAATGAACAGGGGGAAAATAAGCATTCTACATTTTCTGTTAGTTTTCCATGGCAAGAATAAGACTAATCTCCTCTATTTTCCTGATTCTGTGAAAATACTGGGACAAAACTCCAAATAAAAAAAAAAGGAATGTTTAGGCACAGCTCGGGTATTTCAAATAATTTCTATATGACAGAACTGGCTACAGTGCTAGGGTATGCCCATACTCCAACAGTAGAGTCTACTCAGCTGACATTAGTGTCTACCACTAACCTTAGTGGAAGGAGAAGCTTTGAATGGTAAAAACTGGTCTTGCAGCCAAACAAGCACTAATGGTACACTACACCTGACTTGCTGCGGTCTTTACTCCTGTAAGTGCTGTTAGCTCTTAAACCTTCAAGCCCTTCAGTTGTGTTTATGTTGTCTCAGCATCTGGAAGGCTGTTGGACAGGTGTTTCATTCACTATGATGCATCCTACTATTCAAATGAAAGTCCCATTAATCCTTCATAAGACTAGTAATGGGGAATTCTGACCTCCTTGCCAAACAACTGAGGACAGGGAAAGAAGCTAGGGAGCCAACAACCAAGCAAGTCTGTACAAAATCTTCCCAAAGGCAGGCAAGTACATACAAGTTTTAAAGTAAAACTTTCAAATGGGCCATCATGAAACATTTCACTGGCATTATTTCGTAACCCAGCCCTGTAAATTTATCAGGTGGACTACACAGCTAAAGGCTGCAGTCCCCAGAGTAGCTGAAATAAAACATTCTTACTGGTGTACTAAGTTTTGTACAACTGTTTATTCAAAGATAATTATTTGTAAGTATGAGGCTAAATGAGCACAGCTACACACACAAACATGATTTGGCTGGGAAAGTACAGCTGTGTAAGAATGTACCATAGATGTACATATCCTACTGATAACTGGTGCAGTAGTCCAAACTTTTGGGTTACTCAACAAATAACCTGGATGTCCTGCTGGGGTATCAAAGATAAAACCTTCCATACAGCCATACATCTGATCCATGTCTTAAGCCCACCAGCAGACAGATATATAAACAGATGTATGAGCGTAAATCCCCAGACTATTTTCAAGACCGTAAGCCTACAAAGGCCTAAGACACAAACTAAACTGATCAGCTAAGGGGGAAGAGGCAGATAGGCAGTGATCTCCCTTAGTACATGAGGGAAAAGGATGGAAGAATCAGATGGGGAAAGGTAGGGAAGGAAAGAATATTGCAACAGTGATCAGTAGGACATCTTCAACTATGGTAAGGTCTTACACAACTGTACTATGTCCTTCCTTAAATCATTGTTGCAGTTCTTCTGACTCCTAAAGCTTAAGAGGTATGAAGGATAGTTTGAAGGGAAATAGGAGAATTACCTAGTAATCCAGAGAGGACTGACCTTGTGAAGATGCCTCTGGATTTAGAAAAGGCATCCACTCTATAATGCTTAATGAAAATGTGCACAGAAAACCAAGTAGCTGCTTCTAAAATTGTTCAAGTTATACCCCTTGTAAAAGGCTCCACATGAAGCTATTGCTCTAGTAGAATGTGCCTTTGCTGGAGAAGGCAAGGATTTGCCATGCTGAGTGTAGCAAAAAGAAATAGATTTAGAAATTTAGTTAATAATAGTTTGATTTGAAAATGAGTTTCCCAACTTGGAATATTGGAGAGAGGCTAACAATTAGACTTGCAAATATCCTCAGTATTATCCATCAAAAGAATGTAGAATCCTTTTTCATATGTTTTGCGGATTACGTGAGAAAGTGGGAAGATCTATGGCCTGACTGAGAGGCATTTATTTACCGCTTTAAGCATGAAGGAGGGATTGGCTCTAAGACACACTGCCCTTATGAAAAATAAAGTGAGAAGTTGCCATAAGGGCCTGTAGCTTAGAGACTCATCTGGCCGAGGTGAGAGCTACCAGAAAAATAGTTTTCTAAGTACAGAATTTGAAAGAGGCAGTGGCTGCTGGATTGAAAGGAGGGCGAGTTAGTTTCTCCAGCACAAATCTGAAGTCCCAAGCAGGACGGATACCTTTCCTTGGAAGTTTCAGGTGGGGTACACATTTTAAGAACTGTTTTATTTCTAAGCCTGTCCAGAAATGGAGGATCTAGGGTTAGGCATGCAGATATGTATGAAATGTGTGCCTTAATAAAAGAGTATGTTAGGCCAGACTTCAACAGCTCACACAAACAAGACAGGACCATTGACATTTAGGATGCACTGGTACTAGATCTTGATTTTTACATCAACATGATATAGTAAATCTTTTCCATTTTGTTATGTGAGATTTCCTGGTAGTAGGTTTTCTTGCCTCTGGCCGAACCTTAAGCACATTCTGAGAAAATTAGTGTCTAAAAGGGATCAGAATTTTATCATCCATTATATCAAGTACAGGGATGACAGGTTGGTATGAAGTAGTGAGGCATTCTGCTGTGTGACCAGGTGCACTGTGGAGGAAAGATCCTGGTGATGGCCCTTGGCTAGTTGGAAGTGATAGGGGAACCAGTGCTGCCTTGGCTAATAGGCAGTCACCAGTAGGATATTTAAGTATTTTCTTTGGATCTTTAAAGACCTTTGGAAGAAAAGGAAGAGGAGGGAAGGTATACAAGAACCTCTTTTTCCAAGGAAAAGACATCAAATCTGTTTTCCAATCTTGAGGGCAGTAGGGTAGATGGTCCTGGTGCAAAACAGTGGAAGTTGTTTGTTGTTGATGGGGGTAAAAAGACCTGTCTATGCACCCCCATTTGTTGACTATGTTTAGGAAGATCTCCCTGTTTAGCATCTGTTCCTGGAGATCTTCCCTAGATATGCTTAGAAAGTCTGCTATGACTATTTTCCTGTGAGTGAATGTAAACCGCTTGGACAGAAGTTTGCTTTTGTGGTCTCCTCCTATAACAAAAGAGCCAGCATGCACAGTTAAGATCTGGAGCCTCCTTGCTTATGTACCATATGATCATTGTGTTGTCTGTGAACACTCTTAACAGACCTGGTTTCCATGAATGGGAAAAGACCTGTATTACTGCCCTCATTTCCCTTAGACTGATGTAGTCTTATCTTAGATTTGTAGGCCATTGTCCCTGAACTCTCAAATTGCCTGTCCATGTTCCTCATGCATCATCTGATGTGTCTTTGTGCAGCTCCTGTTGTTGTTTCTACAATCTGAAGGGAAGAGAAGGGTTGAGCTTTATGTATGATATCCACCACAGTATTTCCTTCTTTAGGCAAGGCAGAAGAGGAACCAGTGTTGTCCAAGGAACAAGAATGTTGGGACCAGGTAGATTTCAGGTACCACTGGATGTTCCTCATATGGAGTCTGGCAAAAGGGACCATGGGAATTGTTGCTGCCATGAGCCCCAGTGCTCTGAGGATCTCCCTTGCAGTACAGGACTGAAGAGGAAGAAGAGAAAGGAAGTAACTGGTTAGGTTTTGCACTTTGACTGGCAGAAGGAACGTCTACATGACTGGTGTCTAGTCTGTACCCCAAGAAAACTAGGTCTTGGGTTAGTTTCATTGCTGAATTGTTTAGCTTGATTGTGAAAACCAGACCCTAAATTGGGGACAGGGTGAGCTGAGAGGAGTTCATAGGTTCATGCCTGTATTAACAGACACATCCACATAAGGGAATATGTGGACTCCCTGAGACCTTCAGTAAGCTATGAGTGGGGTGAAGCAGTTTGTGAAGACACTGGGGGCTGTAGAGTCCAAAAGACAAAGCAAACAACTGAAAGTGTGATGAGCCAGTAGAAAACCTCAGACATTTCCTGTAAGTAGGATGAATAGGAATGTAAAGATAGGCATCCTTTATGTCCAGAGACACCAAGAAGACTTGAGAAAAAAATGTATGGAAGTAGAGACTGCAACGACAACATCTTGAAAGATGGACAAAGAGAAATGTGTTGAGGGTGCAGAGATCAAGTATCAGTCTCCAGTCTCCTTTTCTTAAAACGAGGAATAGTGAGGAACAGAACCCTTCTCTCCCCCATACTGTACGGGCACTGGTTCTAATGTGCTTTGCCTGACCAAGGTCTGAATGATGGGATGGTGCAACTGTATCTGATTTTGCAGAGGACAGGGTAATTCCTTTGACATCTTGTTATAGAAGTAATAAAAATCCATCTACAGTTCTTCATAATTTTACTTTGTCCATGCAATTGTTTGAAAAGACTGACAACATCCGTACTAAACAAAAGTTCCTTGTCTAAAGGAGAGTCTGAGTTTTGAGTCAATATCCTCTGGAATGGAGTGAGAACATAACTGTGCATACTTCTTGATCACCAAACCTGTAAGCCGCTGCCCTAGAGGAAGCTTCTACTGCATCATAGTTGCACTTAATACTCTGCCTAGCCACTTAGGAAGCCTGAGCCACCACAGATAAAGCTTGTTGTTTACTGGCAGGTTCCTCAAGGGAGGGCAATGTTTTAAATTACTCAGACTAGACAATAAGTATTTAGTCATTTGAGCCTGGTAATTAAGAGCTCTAAAGGCCACAGTAAAGGACATATAAAACTTTTCCCCCAATCTGTCCACTGCTCTGCTGTCTTTATCAGAAGGAAGAGCATTGGCAGCAGCAGGTCATAATTTGCAGGGCTTTTGTCTGTAAACATGGAAAACACAGAAGAGTCTGCACCACGGGGTTTGTGTACAGAAATTTCAAGTTCTCGGGTACTTTGTAAAACCAGTCAGACCTTCGAGAGGCTGTGGAAGCAGACACAAAGGCATCAAGGAAAGCCACCAGAAGAGGAGGTACAGATGCAAGAGCAGGGGTGTCTACTTTCAAGAGGTTATAGTATCTCTGTTGCACTTCAGAAATCTCCTTGAATCCCCCTTCAAAATACTTCAACATATTAACAATAGTTTCCCCAAATGAAGCTTCTTCAACAGGGACATCAGGGGAAATAAAATCATCATCAGGGGACACTCAGCCTGGCAAATGGATCTGGAATGAATAGGCCAAGAAGTGCTAATCTGAGTCTAATTCATACTCTTCATCCTCAGAAGTGCTCAAGTGTCTCTTTTGGGGAGTGGTAGCAGAAACAATGGTCGTAGTAGGCCATGCAAAGTATGGTGACCAAAGTGCCATTATAGCCTTTAATAGGCCCTGTGAAAAGCCCTCCTTTTCTTTGAATGTCTGATGGGAAGAAACATTTTTAGCCCCCCCCCCCCAAAGTGGGACGTCTGTTTTGACTAGAGGCTCCAACCCCTAATGATCATCAATGAGTGAACCTAGAATTTCCTCTTCAATGAGGATCTGTAGTTTGCCTTTGGGTCCTTCAGAAATTATTAAGCTAGAGTCCCTCTCCTCACCATCAATGGTAACTGCAGTAATTTTGGACATACAAACCTCAGATGCCATACCGGCCTCCAGCACAGTCATGGTAGAGGAAGTCTGAGCAGATGCTGGACATACCACAGGTTTTGAAACTTCTGCAGGTACGTCTGAGTCAGACTGGCAGTCATGATAGCAGCCCTAGACCTCAAAACTTTTCTTTTGAATAGGTGGGGATTGTCAGGGGTAGAAACGTCTGCCATCTTTGCTTGGGAGAGGCACTTAAGGTGCTGAGTTTCCAAGCAAAAACTGAGAGAAAGTCATGTTTTAAAGTCTTTGGAACAAAGGACTAAAAGACTGTACAATTTTTATAGTCATGCACCTAATTAGGAAAGGCAATGAGACTTTATTTTCTGATGTCAATCCAGTGCCAAAACACACACACACACACTATGGATCTGGTAGACAGAACTTTCCTCTTTTGATAAAAATAAATGGTCTTCTGTCAAGAAGCAAATCAATCAAATCACCAAATTTTAGTTTCATTTTAACAAGGACTTCCCTCTTTACAAGGAAGCAACTAACATACAATACATATACTTCAAGAATGGTAAATGACAGATGGCATGCTGAGGCAAGGACAAGATGCCTTGCATTCCAGGTTGAGAAGAACATCAAATGGCAATGGAGAAAGTAGCTGATGTCAAGCAACATGTCTTCTCGGGAAGAAGGAAATAGGTAGAACTCCCATAACTAGTAGTTTCCAACAGAAGTTGTTTAATGCCCAAACTGACATGTCTTACAAAACTAAAGACAAAAAGATGACTTATTGCTTTCAAGGGGGTAACATCTAACACCAGTTGACATAACTTTACGTTTTACACCCAAAGTGGAAGGAGACAAAAATTACAGCATTAAGATACTACAATTGCAGTATGAAACCAGAGCACCCGGAGGAAATGGTGTCCTGTTGCTCCACCATTCCCATAGGTCTACATATCCAGATAAGGTCACTTGCTCCACAATAACCCCCAACTAATGCAAACAAAGGAAAACTATTTTCTAAATGAAGGGACTTCTTAGCAGTACTGTAAAGGTAGGCAGTAAGGAGACATGGTCCTAGTACTGGAAACAATGGGATGTGGCAACAGGCAGGGCTACTGTAGGAACAAAGGTCACATTAGAATCAAAAAAGGGAGGAGGATAAAGTGGTGAAGAAGAGTCAATGCCCTTGGCAAAAACACCCACAATGCCACACAAACAAATTGTGTCCAACACAAGCAATAAAACACAAGGCACACTGCTTCTGTGTCTGAAGAAAGATAACCTGGGACAATTTGGCAGCTTGGGAAGGATCTGCAGAAAGTGTTTTATGTAACACAGGAATGCAGTTATGCTTATTGTCAACAGGCATTCATGTGTGACAAAATCCAATAAAGCTGTTTTCATAATCAAATGATATACACTTAAGCAAAAAAAAACTATAAAATTCTCATTTAGGACTACAAGCTAAATACATTTCCTGAAACATATAAACTATAAATCTTTAGACATTTTCACTAAGTTGGTGAGTGGGACTTTACTAAATGTGGGGATGGGGTTATTAAAAAAGGGTAAGCTCTATCACATGATGAGGGTTTCATAATTAATGCCAATGTGCATGCTTATTAACAAAGACGGAAAACCAGACCGTGCTTGTAAAATCTGACAGACTGCCACTTGGTGACTGATGCTGTACATGTATTACCTTTTCAGAATGCTTGCTCTGAAGATCAGCACACACACACACACACACACACACACACACATATATATATATATATATATATATATATATATATATATATATATAATACGGTCTATAAGTCTCAAACACAAGACTATGCATCCATCAATGAGCCAGTGCTATTATTTATTTAACATTTGTTTACCATGAAAGTCAGACTTGGAACAAAGCCAATTTTCAGTGGAGGCTCGGGGAGAAATGCTCTAGACACATCTTTGTAACATGGGAGGAAACCACATGAACGCAGGGAGGATATGCCGACTCTGCACAGAAGGCACCCCAGCCGAGAACCAAACCGGACAACCTCTTGCTGTGAGGCGACAATGCTACCGCTGCACCACTGCGCCCTCTGCATTAGCAGAATCCACTGTGCAAATTAGCTACTCAGCTGACTCAGGCTTCAGTATCTGAAAAAAAATGATAACTATGCCTCTTCGTATGAGAAAACAAGAATGCCTTGGTTTCTGCTCCACATGTACATCTACATGTTAGAGTTTCCATAAAGTTTTATACTGAAAAAACTTATTCTGTGAGGCAGTGTCAAATGTTACTTCCCATAGGCTAGTGGTTAACACAAAACCACTGCGTAGGAAGCTGATAATGAAACTTGCTAGTTCAATTAATGTCACATGATCAACTGCAGATAAAGCAGGACAATGTGAAATATTTTCAAAAGACTGAAAAGATAATGAATGCAACTAATCATATGTTAATAATGTTTAAAAACTAACACTAGTAATGATGAAGCATCTGTGCCTCATTTTTGTAGAAGCATGTAGCTTAAAAGCCAAAAGCCTGAGAAAGCACAGTGTAATGAAAATTGGAGAGCAAAGACTTTGGATACTAAAGAAAAGGAAGGAAAGTAAAACATTTAACTAAACCTGCTGGAGATGCCCACATCAAACAGGTGTAGATGAGATGTGCCAACTTATGAGATCTTAGCTAATAAACATTTTAAGTGGCTCTGATAAGGATGACTTAACTATTTTAATATATGGTTAAATCAATGGACAGCCCTGAAGACATTTTTATTTTGTATGGTGTTAAATATGATGCGTTATAAAGCAAATATTTTACTGTTATTCTGTTTTTAGTTACATAAATACACAATTTATTTGGCACAAAGGAATCTAGTAGAATAAACACTGCAAAGTTTAGGACTTCAGTTTAGTCTGTGACACTTGACTTGAATGTTATTCTCCTAATTGTAATCACACTCTTGGGATATGTGCATTGTAGATCATATAATGACCAAGGACAAGTAGAAAAGGTTCTTAACATGGACTGTAATGTTTAATTCTGGCAAATTAAAGTTCTCATATTCATGGTAAGGCAAAAGAAACCTTAATTTAAAATATGAATGACAGTGTGTTTAATATTTTGAAACTAGTCATTAGAATGAATTTAACAGTATTTATTTAAATTTTACAAATAATGCAACTGTATCTTATTATAGAAGGATTGGGTAAATGAGCATTAAAATAAAATTTCTCCTATTTACACCTACCCACTCTCAAAAAAAAAATATATATATATATATATATTAGCACTTTGTTGCTAACCCTGTAGCAATGTACGGCAACATTCAAATTTCTGCGGTTTCCTTTTTTTTGTATTTTAAATTATTTTCCAGTGGCACCATCTCTAATTTCTGAAAAATTTCAAACTATCAGTCTGAAATTCATGAGATGCATTTTTTTTTAAATAAGCAGCCTTTATAAAAATCTGAGAAAGAGGCATTAACATATATAAAACTGGATATTAGTGGTGCAATATTTAACCTTATGATTAACAACATAATGTACATCAATAAAATAAAAAGAGGATTTAAGTGCAACAAAAATAAATACTCTTCTTTTTTTCTGCAAAGTCAGTCAGTACTGGGATAAGATCATTATACAGTGTTCAAAAACTTGTTTCCTATTTAGGGTGCACATTAATTTCAGTATTTTTTAGACAAAAAAGGCAACCATCCTGCATGAAAAATTACAAGGTCTGTCAAATGCTGGCCCAAAATACATCATCTTAAATAATATCAACATAATGTGCAGTCTAATAGAAGTCAGCAGTTTGTACTCTACTCAGAATATATACTTAAAACACTTCAGCATTCTTCTGAGAACAAAACTCTATGACATTTTAAAGGCCAGTCAACTGAATTCTCTCATTCGCTGCACATCAAGGCAAATTAGTAGTACAAGAGGTAATACTCTTAGTTTAACAGGAATTTCTTCAAAGTATGAAACAGATCATGTTCATGTTTGCAACTGCCATGCTCCAAAAAGGCTCGACTCACAGTACCAAAATGAGCATGATATCTATCAGCTGCCACTTCTTATGAATCTAAACATCTGACTAGAAGCGTCTTCAAAATACATTTTCAGTAATAAATGCCCCACATTTTAATAATATCTATTACAAATATTGCAGTTATTATACTGTAAAAGGCAAACAATCCATTAAATGTGGAGTCTTCAATCTTCTTTGCAAGTAACCTTGACATTTCTGAATTTGAAATGCTTTTTCTCCTTTTTAACAAAGTTTTTCAGACCCCTTTATATGCAGCATAAATGAACAATAGTGCTGTATTTTCTTCTTAAATTTGAGAAGTCTGAGTAGATGCTGAGTCCCCATCAGGGCATACTACAGGCCGTGATTCTCCTACTAAATATTCACTATCAGATGATTCTGTTGGTTCATGCATGTTCTCATTATCACTCTCGTCCACTTCTTCAGTATTGTCACCATGTACTGTTTGGGAGCCTGATACCCCTAATCCTTTTTCAGAATTTGTCAAAGATCCTGTACTAGAGGTGGGCTGGCTGGAAGACCCCACAGCTTGTGGACGAGGCATATAAACATTACTTGCCACATGAACTTGGTTTGCAGTACTTTGATTATTTTTGAAAAGTTCAGAATAAGGAGGAGGAAAATCAGAGTCACTCATATCTTCATTTGCAAATTCTTCCATAATATACCCAGAACAGGCAATTCTTGAAACAGAAATAGGTTCTGCATTTTCTTCTGGTGCTTGCCTGTTAAACATTGCTTGCTGAAACTGCATAAAACAAAACAATCATGTTACCAAAACATACATGACAAGGCTATAAACAGCACCATACACTCTTAAAACATTTTGCCAGTACCCCTGCCTGCTATCAGTCAAATATGCTACATCCTAGCCACAGGAAGTACAGCTCTTTTGGGAACATACCATAACTGTACATTCATTTACAGTCATAACTTCTAGGGATTCCTGCCTGCTTGTGCCCAACAGTCAGCTAGACTTCCAAAGCTCTATCCTTTACCCATATGGCTCCAGACAACTCCCTCCCAGTGGAGCGCTCCATAATGTCCAGAGGAAAAATGGTGTCTGGTAAAAGAATATAGGGGGAAGGTGATGAACAGCTGGAATAGTATACTCACTCCCATCACAGGATGCCCAGGAAAGAAACAGAGGGAATGGCAGGAAAGAATTTCGATGGCAGCAGGAAATATATTCAAATATCTACAATTACAAGTTTCCAACACAACTGTGATATGCTCATTGTGATATTCACTGTTGCAGTCAACTTCTGGATAGATGTCCAGAGCTCAAGCAGTAATGAGTAGCTGGCCTTGAGAGGGATATGTATAGAGCAGACCATGTATGATGGCCATGGAAAAAAACGCTCTTGCCCTAACAGCAATACCCAAGACACTAGTGTTTTGAGAAGGTATGGAGGAATGACCTGCTTCTAGGATGGATTAAGTGCTAATCCCTCTGAGAAAAGCAGTAGCGGCTGCAGTGGCCCTACTGGAACAGGCTCTAACATCCCCGGGATACTTTTACCACTGAAAGGGCAGCAGAAGCAGTGTGCTAGCCATTTGAGTATGGTTTGCTTTTTTTTCCCAGATTTCACCTCTCTGCCCTGTCAAATGAGACGAACAACTAGTCTATTTTCCTGATCTGCTTCGTTCAGTACAAATAAAACCTCAGTTGCCTATGCACATCTAGGGAGTGTAAAATCTTTTCCCCTCGTACTCAAAAGCAGGAAATTAAAATAGAGAGGACACTAGTGTGGTTCAAGGATAATTATGTAATTGCTTTAAGCATGAAGATGGGATTGGTATACAAGATGACCTGCAGCACTATAATGCTTCTAGCTGATGCAACAGCCACAAATAAAACATTCTTGTAAGAGAAGTATCTGAGGGTAACAAAAGTAGATGTTTTCAAATATGATCAAGATTTTCTTACATATAATTTAGGCCCCATGATGGAGAAATCCCTTTTTTGGCACCACCTTAAGAAACTGCCTGGCAAATGGAACCATCGTGGAGTCAAAAGTCAGGCAAGCTGATACATGCACCTTCAAAGAGGCACACAGGTCTGACAGATATCTGAGAACCAGAGACACCTGTGTTGTATTTAGGTCCTGGTCTTTTATAAGGCACCAAAGGGAGAATCTTTTTACATTTAACAAGGTAAGCTTTCCTCGTGTTGGGTCCCTTAGAATCATTCACAATTTTATATATATCCTCTGAAAACATCTACATAAAGGGATGACTGACAAATCTCCCACACTGTATCAGCCTTAGAATTCTCAGCCAGGTTGCAGTAGGGAGCCTTTGTTCCAAGTTAAAAGGCCCATCTGCTGAGGCAAAACTATCAGTTCTGCAGGAAAGAAACTCAGTGCTGCCTTGTCCAACAGGTAGATATTAATAGTATTTTTGGCTTTTCTAATTTCATCTTTTGCAATACCCCAATGATTAAGAAACCAGGAGAGAATGCAGAGAAAAGAGACCTGTCCATGTTATGGATAAAGCATACATCACCCAAATAACTTGAGTTTGGGTCTGAGTGCAAAATCTGTTGTCTGGAGATGTAAAAAGGTTTACTTCTAGCACAAGCCACGTGTGGCTCAAATACAGGAAAACACCTATTTTAACAACAGTTTGTATAGGTCTGAGTACTGCTCAGCTTGTCTGCTACAACATTCTCGAGATGGGATACAAGATGCCCTGAGAGTAAGGCCCTACTCCTAAGCCAAATCCCAAGATTGCACTGCTAGTCTGCACAGCGAGCATGACAGAGTTTCTTCCCTGCTTTTCTAAGTATGATAAGACTGTGTTGCTGTCTGTAAGGACATTCAAGGCTCCCAGTTTACAAATAGATTTGAAGGCTCCAACGGGTAGAATAACTGCCATCATCTTTTTCAAATATATGTACTTTATTTTCAAGAAGTGTTTGCCACAGATACCCTGGATCTTCATGTCTGCCACATGCAACTCCCAAGTTGCATTGCAGAAGTTGAGACTCTGGGTCCCAGTACTACTATAATGATCTGTATTCTGACTTATCCACCACATGGGTTCTTTCTTTATGCACTGTAATTCTTACTGAGGGAAAGGGATACTGCAGCAGCTGGACACGCTGACACCATCAGTTCCTTAGGTAACACTGTAGCTTCTTCAGGTAGAGTCTTTCAGTAGCACCATCAAGAAAAGCAAGGCCACAAAGAGGTGAAAGAATTTATCTGAGAGGGGAAGAGGACAAGAGTTAAGGGGGATAAGCTAATCCTCCAAATAAGACAAGGTGGTTTTGGATCACCTGATTTGTAGGGATATTTTAGAGCTACTCAGTTAAGGATGATGCACATAACAGAGACAGAAGCTTACAGTTCAAAGTGGAAACTGATAAAAGATGAACCTGGGGAAGGTGGGTTTTCAAGAAGTAAGGAGAGTGTGACATTTTAGATGCAGATTCTTAAGGATAACAGTAACTATGCAGAATATTGAGAACATTGTATTCAAAATAGTTACAGAAGCTATTCTAAGAACTGTACCACCAAAAAAGGAGCGAAGGTCCAGTCCCTCAGTAACAAACTTCTTTAAATAACTGTAATAAATACGTTTGTTGCTAACTGAGGGACTGGACCTTCGCTCCTTTTTTGTCATTGAGTCTTTTACAATTATTTTGTATCGTTATTCTAAGAACTGAGCCAATACAAGAATGGAGAAAGGAGATTTTGCCAATAGGGGATGACTGCAAGTAGGGGGTACAAAAAAGAGGCAAGAGAGGGGTGACATTTACTGGAGAAAAGTGCTCAGTAAACCAAGGTATTAGAATCAAATATCTAGAAAGAGAATTGTGTGGGACCACACCAAAAACAACTGTTGACTGAAGGTTAGAAGCTGTCTTCTCTATCAAGAAGTGATATCAGAATATAGCAAAGAGAAAGGGATAGGGGAGTCCCAAGGGAAAGATATGCTCTGACAGAGTTTTTAGTAGAATCTAGAAAAAAAGCTGCTGTTAAAAAATGGATAATCTACATAGCCTATACGATATTGCATGATAACAATAAGAATCAATCAGTGGAGGTTAGAAAACAGAGACTTGAAAAGCAGTTTATAAGGCAACAATGGGAGGATGTATGGCTCACAAGCAAGCAAAATCCAGGTTTAAGATTTTTGCTTAGGAATGTTTGCATAAGTATTTTCTGCTACAAGCAAACTTCAAATAATGTCTCCTCAGGCAGACATCAAATGCTGGAGGTGTGACAGGGAAGAAACAGGCAACTGGGAATATGTTTGTTGGGTGTGTAATGACTTGGTAGACGTTAAAAATAAAATTTCCTACAGAACACTCTGTCAGAAAATATTGGGGGAGCAAATAGCTGTTACTAAGGAAATTATTCTTTTGAGCCAAGATACAGGAGCTGAAATGCCAAGATACCGTAAAGCTTTATTAAGTTTAATTCTACTGGCTGCCAAAAAGCAATTACTAGAAAATGGAAATCAAAAACTAAACCAACTATAATTAAAATATTAGAGAGATAAAAGAACTGGAAGTGGGATCTTTAGAAAAGAGCAGAAGCAAACTTTAAATTAATAGAATTTGTGAAAACAATACATGCAAAATAATGTTTAGGGGGAGGAGTGAGGTTTAAGGGGAGGCAGGAACTGAACAATTTATGTAATGTTGGACTGAATGACAGTTGTTATAAAGACAGAAAATACATATGTAATGTATAACTTATGTAAATAAAAAATCTTGACGTTTGTTTTCTTTTCTATTAATGCATGCACGTGTGCCTATGTCTTAAGTGATAAATTATCAAAGGTGTTTAAAGAAACATAAGGCCATGTGCCCTAGATTTCTCCCTTGCAATAACTGTCTACCAGCAAGGGTGGAATAAAGTATCTCCCTCCTTGGTAATAGGAGGAATTTCAGAGAATCCGACTCTGCTTAGAAAATATAGTATGTACCCCCCAACTTACAAACATGAATGATCTCCTCCGATTCCTCTGCAAGGAGGTCTAGACAGCCTCCCAATTCTTATAGGAGTAGACAGGACAGAAGGGGAGGTGATTGTTGGGGAGGGGGAAGGAAGAAACTTGACTGATCATTGCTTTTACATCCAGGTGCTGTGGTTCTGGGAGAGCCCAACCTTAACCTTCAGTTCACTGCAGGAAGAAATGGCAAGTAGAACTCTCATACTTTCTGGGGATTTGTTTTTTCCTTGCTTGAGGTAAAGTGGTCAAAGTTTGGTAGGAAGCTTTCTCCTGTACCTTGGAGCTTAGAAAATTAACTATTTAACAGATTAGAAGGTTTTGCGTTTTTCCTGCAAATTTTTTTTGTTTGTTTTTCTTTTTATATATATATATATATATATATATATATATATATATATATATATATATAAAGTCACACGCCACCAAAGGGTAAAGATTCCAGTGGCTTCACAAATAATATAAAGCAAAAAAATGATAAACACGTCCACCAGCACCATACACAGCAGCTGTTCACTTTATAGGAACGAAACTGGAACGACCCGTTTCTTTATAAACCATAAAATATTATTATACAGAAGTTAGCGCTTTCACCATACTAGCTTCCTCAGACTTATAAAGGCACAAGGAAACCATTCATTTAAATAACTACTGTGTAAAACCGATTGGTTAGCATAAAATCTGATGTCATAATTAAAGACACTTACACTCCATTGAAACCATTACATATGCTATCTAAATGAAATATGTATATATATGTATATATATATATATATATATATATATATATATATATATATATATATAACATTAAGAACAAATAAATAATCTCAAAATCCAGCTAAAAAATGTAATTAAAAACATCAAAAGTATAACATTATGTCAAGACTGCTCTTATTATGTTAGATAGAATTCCATATATTTTATGAAGGACATGTTTCAATAGTATGCATATAACATTTCCAAAATGTTCATCTAATTAGAATGCTTATTTTTATATACTTTTCCCCTCTGTCTTGCTGACCATTAAGCCATCCTCTCTGGACTTGTGCCAGTTTGTTCCCTAGCAATGACGACCTTGATCTTCCAGATACACCACTGTAAGAACCAGCCAGTGGGGCCATTATACAGGCAGACATCAAGGAGTTTGTGCCTAACACCCTCTGCAGATGGTGACAGTAATTAACACTTGCATCAAAGCAAAGGTGACCTATGGCCCTCTATCTGCATATGCATATTACCCAAACATGTCAACAAGGGCTATAGTTACCCTAACTTGAGGGACCACATCCACATCCTCCCTGCACAAGTTGCCCACATCTTGTTAAAACTCCACTCCATCCATGGTTCTTTCATTAGAGCAGTAGCACAAGTCAACCAGAAGCCACCACTGGTAATCTTTCTACAGATGGTAAAATGCATCAATCCAAATACACTCACGAAAGTCAGCAACAGTTCACAGTTCACAAACACATACCAACACCAAAACCAGTAATTCTTCTTTATTACGATCTGGTACCTCAGCCTTTCGCCTTCAAAGGATCATAAGTACAATGTGCAACCAACAGTATATATACATAAAAATCATGTTGATTAGCACTAATTATTCTTATTAGTTCAATTAATTAACTAATTTATCAATCAAGTCTTAAAGTGATCACATAGTATTTTTTGATATTTTTCTAAAATGCCTTCAAGTCATACATCCAAAGTGCACATAGTAACTAACATAGTATAAAATTTAATACAAAATAATATCAAAACCATAATAAACAATTTTATCTTATCTAACAAAAATGTTAATAATAATATCTTATAATAATATTCATTATATTAATATTAATCATTAAATACTTAATTCTAAATTTAATCCATAGGGCTTTAATGTGTTATATTTCAAAATCATTCTAGTTTCTAATTCAAGTAGTTTTTGAATATAAATTCCCCCACTTTCAGAACAAAATGGTTTACCCAAAATACAAAACCTCAAACTATCTGGGTGACCATTATGTTTTTCAAGGAAATGCTTGGCCACGGGGCTAATTTCATTCTGATTTTTAATGTCTAATGTTTAATGTGTAAAATGCATCCTCCTTCCCTGTGTTGTATTTTGGCTATGTAAAAGGTAGCAGGTGGGTAGGGTGATAACCCCAAAAGTAAAAAAGGTGAAGCTATAAAAGACTGGCCAGTTCTCCAAACTAAAATACAAGTGAGGACCATTTTGGGTTTGGCAGGATACGACTGAAAGTTTACTCCTCAATTTGCTAGTATAGAAATCTCACTGAAGGAAAACAGCCCAAAAAGACAGTTGGATACTTGATTATTATAGTTATGTACTCACTAACTCTCTATATGTGTTGTCTGTTTTAGTCCATCAACTGATGGGTCTTGGATATGACATCAGATCTGTCCTCAGCCACTTTGACAGACTTTAGGCTTCATAGCTCAAGCTCCTCCCCTTATCCATAATCCCCTTCTCCTCAGTTACCTCAGACTGAGTTTACCCTCTATTCAGCTAGTCACAATATGAGAAAAATTACCAGTTATTAACAACCTCTGAGGCACAAAAAAAACACAGCTATTACTACAGGGTGAAGTAGGGGGAGAAAGAAAGAAAACAAGCAAGCAAGCCCTGGAGCCCACATAGGAATATTGACAAGGAACACGCTTTAGAACATACTAGGAGACAGTTAAAAAGGGAGATTGGTGGGTGGGAAGTTAAGGAAAGGTGAAAACAGACAACACAGATGCAGGATTATGGTGAGTGCAATATCTGATGTTCTCTTTTTTTGTCCATTCCTCAACTGACGAGATAAGAGTCCCCAGCTAGAGTAATCTTCAAGGAAGGCTATTCTGGAGTACAGCAGAGCCAAACGTTGTCCCATTCCTAGATAAAAATCCAACTTGCAATGAGCTATAAAGGTATGATCATTTGCCTATGTAACAGCTACACAAATGTCATGTGTAGAAGCTTTGGACCAAAAGGTGGAAGATGCAACGATAGATCTGGTGGAATGTGCTTTAGAATGTTTGGGTAATGATAAACATTTACTCTTGTAGATGAAAACAATGCAATCGGTTAGCTACTTGGCTAAAGTTACTTTTGAAATTGCTATATTCAACTTAGTCTTGGAGAAGGTAACAAACAGGTGCTCTCTGGTCTTTAGTTCTGTGACTATAGAATCTGAGTGGTCTATGAACATCCAATAAATGAACCATGTATTCCCCTTTGCTGGAAAAATTTGGAAAGAAGACTCAGATGAATTAACTGGTAAAAGTCTGCTTCTTTACACAACTTTAGGCAGAAAGGAAGAGTTAAGTCCGAAGGGACACACTACCTTTATGAAAAATTAGGTAAGGTGACTGGGAAGAAAGTGCCTAGAGCTGGGATACCCATCTAGCTGATGTAACTGCGACTAGGAAAAGTGTTTTCCAGGCCAAATACTTTAATTCTGATGGTCTGAAGGGGGCTGAGCAAAGCTTGAAGGATAAGCGTTAAGGTCCCATGGAGGGACAGGGTCCTTAACAGAAGGATGAAGCAGAAAGGTGCCCTTAAGAAAAGCTTTACACAACTTCAAAAATAGCTAAAGAAAAAAGATTTTTGCCTAGGTGACAATTTGAGATGGCAGCCAATTGCACCTTTACTGTCAAATAACTAGCACCACTGCTGAAAACAGAAGACAGGAAATCAAGAATCACTTTAACTGGTGCTGAAAAGGGGTCTTAATGTCTCTGTTGGGCTCAGATAGAAAATCGTTTCCACTTGCTCTTATAAAGTTTCCTGGTAGATGCTTTTAGGGGAGACACAAGAATGTGATGAATGGGGAAGAAAGCCTGGAGTTTCTAGCCATCACTGGAACTGCAGAAATCATGCAAGTCAGCTTGAGAGACTGCATGTCCAGGTGAGACTGAATGTCCTGAACAGGATCCAGCTCCCAGGGAGGGTGAAGTAGGGTGAGGCCACAGGAAGGAAAACCACACTTGGTGAGGTCAGAAAGTACAGTTGTGTATACCTACCATAAATGTAGATGTTCGAATGTCTTCACTGTTGCAGTCATAACTGTAGGGTACTCCTGCCGGCAGGCAGCCCGAGGTCAGCCAGAATATCAAAGTCTGGGTCCGGCGTCGGCTGTTTCAGCCAGAACCCTGACGTCAGAGTGCATGGGTATAAAGCTGACAGCCGACGCCATCTTCTCCAGCCTTTCTTGCCCCTGATGTCAGAAGCCCCCATAAAACCAAAAGGTGTCCTAAGGGAAACACAAATACACCAGAAAGGTAGTGGAAAAGGAAAGACAGTAAGCAAATAGAAACAAGAGGGGTCTGGAGGGAGGGAAACACCGACTGCAACAGTGAAGACACTCGAACATCTACATTTATGGTAGGTAACACAACTGTACTATGTTCTTCGTGTTTCACTGTTGCAGTCATAACTGTAGGGTAGAATCCCAAAGCTGAGAATACGGGAGGAGGTTATGAAGTAGAAGGAGCAGCTAGAAGACCCTGCAAGACAGCAGAGGCAAAGCCTGCCCTAGACTTAGAGTACAAAGGGAGGTTATAGTGCTTGGAAAAAGTATGCACAGAACTCCAAGTGGCAGCCTCCAGAATGTCCTTGGTAGGAACTCCTCTGAGAAAGGCTGCTGAAGTGGCAGCTGCTCTAGTAGAATGAGTCCTGACTGTACCTGGAATCTGTTTTCCATAAAGAGAGTAACAATATCTTATTCCATGAGCAATCCATTTGGAAATAGTTTGCTTAGAAATGGCTTTACCAAGAGAACTGGAAGCAAAAGAAATGAGCAATTGATCTGATTTTCTGAAACTTTTAGTTTTGTCCAGGTAAAAACGTAGTTGCCTGTGTACGTCCAATGAATGCAAAATCCTTTCCCCCCTATTTTGGGGTTTTGGAAAAAAGGTAGGAAGGTGAATGGTCTGATTTAGAGCCACTCTAGAAACAACCTTAGGCATAAAAGTAGGATTGGCCCTCAAGGAAACTCTGTCCTGATGGAAAATGAGGTATAGTTCCACGGCCATGAGGGCTTGTAACTCAGACACCCTTCTGGCAGAAGTCAAGGCCAACAAGATAGCTGTCTTCCAGAATAAGAACTTAATGTCCGCAGAGGCAGCAGGCTCAAAAGGAGGCAAAGTAAGCTTTTCCAAGACATAGTTGAGATCCCAAGGAGGGACAGGAGGAGTTCTAGGAGGTTTTAAATTCTTAGCTCCTCTCAGAAATTGTCTGACCAACTGGTGGGAAAAAATGGGAGGATCACAATTGAAATGTGCTGAAATAGCAGAAGCATGAATTTTAATGGAAGAAAATGAAAGATCTTTAATCAAAAGGTCTGAGAGATAAAGTAAAATAGATGAGATTATCAGGTATTGAAGGATCAGAGCCACGATCTTGCATCCAAATACAAAATCTTTTCCATATATAAGCATAAGATTTCCTTGTACTAGGACGCCTAGCTTCCAAAAGAACATCCAAAACTTGTTTAGGAAGAGAAGAAGGAATCAATTGCCTTTGATGAGCCAAGCTGCTATACAGAGAGTCTTGATTTGAGAGTGAAATACCTGACCCTGATGCTGGGACAGTAGAGAATGGGTCAGAGGAAGACTCCAAGGAGGGGCCAAGGAAAGGTGCAGTAGATTAGGGTACCAAAACTGATGAGGCCAATTTGGAGCTATCAAAATGATCAGTCTGGGTTTGTCTAGCTTTATCTTTAGCAATACCCGAGGCAGAAGAGGAAAAGGAGGGAAGGCATATCCCGAAAGATTCCTCCAGCTGAAGGACAGGGCATCCACTTTCCAAGCTGTCTTGTGGAAGGACCTGGTGCAAAAGAGAGGCAACTGATGGTTGAGATGGGATGCAAACAGATCTATCTGAGGACAGCCCCAAACTGCAGTTATCTTGCTGAATAAGTTGGGGTCCAACATCCACTCGTGAGGATCCAAAATGTTTCTGCTTAAGCTGTCTGCTAAGAGATTTTGTTTTCCTGGAATGAAATGTGCCTGAAGATCCAGATTCAAATTTAGGGCTGTATCCCATAAGGTCATGGCAAGTCTGCAAAGGGGGTAAGAGTGAGAGCCCCCTTGCTTGTTTATGTACCACATGACTGTGGTATTGTCTGTTCGAATTAGCAGAGGTCCTGGCTTCAAAAGAGTCTGGAAGGCTAGAAGAGCATTTTGGACTGCTAACATTTCTTTCAAGTTGATGTGCCATAGAAGGTGTTTGTTTGTCCAAGAACCCTGTTGGCATTTGTCTAGAAAATGAGCTCCCCATGCATAATCCGAGGCATCCGTGGTTATGAGCTGAGTAGGTTGAAGTAGACGAAAGGGCTTGCCTTCGTTCAAAACACACGCCCTGGACCACCAAAGGAATTCCTTCTGGAGGCAGAGAATCAGTGGAATCATTGTATCCAGACTGTGGCAATGTTGAGACCATACACTCTTTAGGTACCATTGAAGTTTCCTCATGTGAAGCCTCGCATTTGGAATCAACAGGATGCAAGAGGCCATGTAGCCCAGAGCCTGCAGGAATTTCCTTGCAGTGATCTGAGTCAATGCTGCCAAGGTCTTGAAGATTGAAGCCAGCTGTAACTGTTTTTCTGGAGTGAGGAAGGCCTTCTGTAAACTTGTGTCCAAAAGAGCTCCCAAGAAGGTCATTCGTTGAGAAGGAATCAAATGTGACTTTTGTGTTCACTGAGAATCCCAGTAGTAGGAGAAGACGTTGAACAAAATGTAGGTGTTGAAGTAGAAGGTCTTTGCTGTCTGCCTGAATTAAACAGTCATCCAGATAGGGGTAAATCTGAATCCCCTGAAGTCTGCAGTAAGCCACTAATGGAGCCAGGCATTTGGTAAAAACTCTGGGCGCAGTAGATAAGCCAAATGGCAGTACAGAGAATTGGAAGTGTCTCGAGTCTGCCTTGAATCTGAGGTACTTTCTGCATTGTTGTCTTATGGGGACGTGTAAGTAAGCCTCTTTTAAGTCCAATGTTACCATCCAAGCATCTTGTGAGAGCACTGGAAGAAGTTGTTGAAGTGTAAGCATCTTGAATTTTGGAATTTCCAAAAAGGTGTTTAATATTGAGAGGTCCAGAATAGGTCTCCAGGAGTTTAGTTTTCTTGGGAACAGAAAATGTCTTGAGTAAAAACCTTTCCCCACCTCTAGAGGTGGAACAGGTTCTATGGCTCTTAAGGCTAATAAAGCGTCCACTTGATTTAAGGCCTCTGTCCATTGATGTTTTGGCAGATCTGGCCAGCCGGAAGGCCTTGGCAGAGTGTGAAAGTGGAATCTGTAACCTTTCAAAATCACGTCTAACACCATTTGTCCTGGGTAATGAGAGTCCAATTTTGGTAAAAAAGAGAAAGTTTTCCTCTGAGAGGGGCATCCAGGGAAGGAGGACCTGAAGCCCAACAGAGGGAGTCATTGAGTCTGCTTTCTTTGGGTTTGAGATCTGTCTTCTCCCCTTCTAGGTGAAGAAGCAGTCCACTGTCTAGATCTGTAAGAGGCCTGAGCCTGCGACCGACCTCTGGAGCGTCTATATCTTCCCCTTTGAGGCCTGTCAGAGGAGGGAAAAGACCAATTTTTGGAGGGCCAATTTCTGGAAAATCTAGGAGGCTGTACTTGCAAGAAATCTTTTACAGTCTGCATAGACTTGGCTTTTTCTTCCATCTTTTTAATAACCAC
The DNA here is from genome assembly GCF_019279795.1 of Protopterus annectens. NCBI lineage: Eukaryota > Metazoa > Chordata > Ceratodontiformes > Protopteridae > Protopterus > Protopterus annectens. The sequence continues at coordinate 429,282,266 of NC_056748.1, read as the reverse complement.
CTCAGCCTTAGACCCAAATAAGACATCATGCTGAACAGGGGCATCTAGCAATTTTGCCTTAACTTGTTCAGGTAAATTCTGCTCACGAAGCCAAGCATGTCTCCTGAGGCAGCCGCCCTGCAAGAAGCCTCTAAGGCATCAAAACCACAATGTAAACTATGTTTGCTAACTTGTTCAGTAGCATGTAACACATCCTGTAATTCCTTGTCCTCAGCACATGCAGGAAAGGTAGAAATCCTTTGTTTTAAAACAGATAAAAGAAACTGTTGATACTTAAACATGTGAAACTGGTAATTTAAAGCTCTAATAGAAAGGGTAGCTGAAGTATAAACCTTTTTCCCCACCTGTCCAAGGCATGAGAATCCTTTTCAGAGGGGATAGGATTCTTAGAGGCGGCGGCCTTAGCAGCCTTGGAACCCTGCGGAATGGTTTCAGGATCAGCAGAAGGGTTCTTGAATAAGAATTGATGGGAATCAGGGACCCTGTAAAATCTATCAGGCTTAGAAGGAGCAGGCGGCATGGAATCAGGATTCAAGTTAGCTTCAGAGAAGGCATCATCCACAATATCAAGTACAGGAGGAATAGCTAAATGCCTGTGCTGAGGGAGAAGAAGAAATTCCCTGAGTCTCTTTTTGGAAGCAGAATAATCCTGACCTTCCCAATGAAAATGCTCCCTCATCTCATGTAAGGTTTCCTCAAAAGAGAAATCTTCAGGGGGAGAGGCAGAGGGAACAGAATCCTCTGCATCCGAATCCTCATATGGAGGAAAAGAGTAATCCTGATCAGAGGAAGAAACAGAAGATACAGAAGCCTGATCAGAGGAATCATAAGGGATATCCTGTCTAGGCCTTTTGTCAGGAGGAGGGTGAGAGCCCCTAATCATAGTTAATAAATCCTCAGCCATCCGAAGTAATTGCTTCTGAGTCTTAGGAGTTGAATCCGAAGAAGCTTGAGCAGAAAGTCTGGGTTTAACAGGAGCCTTTGACTTAGCTTTTGTCTTTGTGGAAATAGTAATGTGTGAAGGCCTGAAGACCCCCTCAGAAGCCGGTACCTGCACAGCGGTTCCGGACCCATCTGAAGGAGTGACGTCCGAAGGTCCTGCAGCAGACAAATTACTAGGCCTAGATGGCTCACCATGTGAGTCCGTGTCGGCCATCGGTTCTGAAGTGGCGGACGACAGGGGCTGCAAAAGCGCCTCACTGACGACCGCCACACCTGAAGCTGGCTCCGGCTGCAAAGTATCCTGTTTGGACCTCAGAGGCCTGTCCTTGTCTTTGCGCTTCTTCTGTAATCCGGTAGTCGGTAAAGTATCCGACGACATTCTATAATTAAATCGTCTACCGGAGTAATTCAAGGCCCAATCGTACCTGCGCTTGATAGTGCGAGAATTAAACCTGGCACAGAACCGACAACAAGAAACATCGTGGTAAGGGCCTAAGCAAGGTAGACAGTAAGAGTGGAAATCTTTATGAGGTATTTGTTTTCCACACGATACACAATTAACTTTTTCTGACATCGGAGGAGCAAGAAAAAAGTTTCCCCAACGGGGTACTTAGCTTTGAAAAGAGAAGTAGAAAACTTCGGACCGACGACAATCACACCACGTTGTCTTGAAAACGCCAACCAACAACTAGCGAACTGCTTTGCACCGCACGGCAAGAAAGACTGGAAAAGATGGCGTCGGCTGTCAGCTTTATACCCATGCGCTCTGACGTCAGGGTTCTGGCTGAAACAGCCGACACCGCACCCAGACTTTGATATTCTGGCCGACCTCGGGCTGCCTGCCGGCAGGAGTACCCTACAGTTATGACTGCAACAGTGAAACACGAAGAACATTGGGGCAATGAGGACAATCCTGCTCTTCCGCTGCAATGCTTTCAAAATAAACTTGGGAATAAGAGAAGTGGCAGGAAGGGTGTATAGTAGTCTGGAGGGCCAATTGTGAACTAGAGAGTCTCTCGCTGACTCCTCCTCCATCTGGACATATCAAGGCAAAGTACCTACTGCACTTAACATTGAGGGGAGAAACAAAGAAGCCATAGCACAGCTGACCCCATCAATGAAATATCATTTCAGCCATGGATTAACTGAGAGACCACTCATGAGGAAGTAAAATGGATCTGCTCAGTTTGTCTGCTAGCATGTTGGTTTTTCCCTGAATATGTGTTGCCAAGAGAACGCAGCTGGAAAAGATCACCCATTGGCAAACTGTCATTCCACCCCGACATAGTGGATACGATCAGTTTATAATGTACCAGAGCAGTGGCATGACATGATGTCAGTCTGAATGGCAATCATCTGTACAGGGAGAGCATCTTGAAAAGCCTGCCAAGCCATTTGGACTGGTCTCATTTCTGGGTTATTGATGAGAAGACTGTCCGCTGTCTTGGAACAACATGCCTTGGATTGTCCATCTCAAATAAAGCCCCCCCCATTAGGAGGCTACCGCTGTCACTGTGGCCTTGGGTGTGGGTAAAGTGAAAGGGCAGCACTATTGAAGCTGCCAACATACCTAGTAGCTGTAAGACTAATATGGCAAGAAGTGAATGAACAAAGTATGTGTAAGGCCCGCTTTTGTACTGTCCACTCTTGTCTGTGGCAGACTTGCTACTTGTGTTCAGGTATCTAGATGAGCACCAGTGAACTCCAGAGATTGCGTAGGGAGGGTTTAGTTTTTAGCTATGCCTAGCTGGAGACAAAGGTGGAGCAAGTAGTCCCTGGCTTGAACCAGTAAAGGTTTGGTGGAAGCAGAAAGAAGCCAGTCATCTACATAAGGAAACACCCGGAATCTGTGCTGTCTCAGGTGAGCCACTACCACTGCCATGCACTTGGTGAACACCCTGGGGGTTGTGGTGAGACCAAAGGGCGGTGCTCTGAACTGGTAGCATCTGGCTCCCAGCCAGAAGCGTAGATATCGCCTGTAGCAACTGTGTATTTTGATATGATAATACACGTTCTACAGGTTTAAAAAGCTCATCCAATCGTCCTTCTATGAAAGTGTCGAGATGGACTAAATTGTGACCATCTGGAACTTTGAGTGAATCATTTATTTATTTTATTTATTTATCATTTGTTAACTGGAAAAGTCCGATGTGGAACATGCCAATTTTCAGCGGAGGCCAGGGGAGAAACGCTCCAGACACATGTCTTTGTAACAAGGGAGGAAACCAGAGCACCTGGAGGAAACCCACACCAATGCAGGGAGGACATGCAGACTCCGCACAGAAGGCATCCCAGCCAAGAATCGGACCAGAGAACCTCTTGCTGTGAGATGACACTGCTACCGTTGCACCACTGTGCGTTTCATGAATTGGTCTTAGGCTTCTCATTTTCTTTGGCACTAAAGGGAATATTTTGAGTAGGTTACGGATCCTTGTTGGTCTGGAGGGACTGGTTGGCTGACTCTCAGCTTGTCTATTTCTGCTGCTTTCCTCTCACTGCGTGGAACATCGGAAATTCTTTTCTTGTGTTTTGGAAGGAGAAGGGAAAATGTAATGTCAATATTCACCAAGGATGTTCACACCACCAGGCTAGTTGCCCAACACAATGCATCTGAAATTCTCCAGGTGCAACTAACACTAGGTAAGACTGCAATCCAAACTGTAGCTTGCTACAGATCCCCCACCATGTCCCAAGATTCTCACTACACCTTTCTAAACATACTGGAAAATATTAAGATAGAACCAAACACCCTTATACTGGGTGATTTTAACTACTCTGCCATTAACTGGGAAAACTACTCGTGTACCAACACCTTTGTCCAACGGTTCTTGGAATTCATAAATTCCAACGCCCTGGATCAACTAATCCATAGTCCCACCAGGGGCTCCAATATCCTAGACCTGGTCATTACCAACATGGGAAATCAATGCTCCACACCTATGGTCACCCCCTCGTTAATCAGGTTTGACCATAAGCTAATCACCCTTAACATCCACATCCCACCCTCACACCCCAGTAAGGAAACCTCCATAAAAAAACTTCTCCAAAGCCAACTTCATGCTACTCAAGTCAGAAGTGACAAACTTCATGACACCCATGCAGACAGGAACTGAAAGTTCAACTGCTGAATCCTACACTAAGGCACTGTACGATCACATCCACTCATGCATGAATCGTGCTATCCCAAATAGAACCAAGATGCTCTCATCCAAAAAAAGGAAGCCAATCTGGTGGTCCCCCGCCATAAACAAACTTTACAACAAAAGGAAGAAACTGTTGCAGAAAAGAGGAAAATCCCAGGATGCAAAAAACTCCCTTACCAGCCTCAGTAAGAAACTGAGATACCTCATAAAATCCTCCAAAGCTAGTTACGAAAATAAAATTGCCAAAGATTCCAAAGATAACCACAAGGCATTTTAAAACTATATCAAGAATCTAAATGGCAATGCTCAGATCTGCTCTGAGCTAAAACAGAATGGCATTAAATATACTGATCCCAAGGATACTGCCAATATCCTGGCAGATCGATTCAGTGCCAACTTCACCCCCCTCTCACCCCCTAAATGGCCCATCTCAATACCGGAAGATTGCCAAATACCGGTAATAATGGCCGCACAGGTAAAAAACGCACTCTCCAAAGCTAAGAATACAGCATCCATGGGACCAAATGACATCCCGGGCTGTGTACTACATGAACTACAATATGAACTGGCACCTCACTTAAGTGTCATATTTAATCATAGACTCACCTCAGGTTTTGTGCGTACTGAGTGGCGCAGAGCTACAGTTATCCCTACAGTTATCCCACTCCACAAGGGGGGATCCACCTTGGATCCCGGGAACTACCGTCCCATCAGTCTGACGAGCCTTATCTGCAAGGCCATGGAATGTGTTATCACAGAACTTATACACAAAGACATTGGCAACCTTCAAACACTGGACCCCACCCAGTTTGGGTTCGTGAAGGGCAGATCTTGTCTCCTGAACCTGACTGACTTCTTCGAATCAGTCTCCAGAGCCATAGACAAGGCTAAGGTGGTTCACACAGCCTATCTAGACCTTGCCAAGGCCTTTGACACCACCCCCCACTCTGGAATCATAGATAAACTTACTAAGCTGGGCATTAATCCCTATGTCACCCAATGGGTTGCTAACTGGCAAGGATAGAACCTACACTGTAAAAGCAACAAATCCAGCTCCAGACAAGTGGAGTACCTCAGGGTTCAGTCCTGGGACCGCTCTTGTTTGACATCTACTTCTCTGAAGTACAGGCCAACACTAAGGGACTCTGGCTAACAAAGTTCGCAGATGACTGCAAACTGGGAGCCATTATTGAATCCCCAAATGATGTGGATACTCTACAAAAGGGCCTTACAGAATTAGATGTTTGGTGCCAGAGCCATGGGCTCAAGCTCAACTCCAAGAAATGCATAGTTATCCCCTTTGGGAAAAAACATAAACCCATGAATTATCATATAGGTGGCAGCACACTAAACACCGAAAGTGTGATAAGAGACTTAGGGACACAGGTGGACAGTGGTCTCACCTTCGATAACCACATCGCCACAACAGTCAGGAAATCCTTCTATGTGGCACACCTCATCACTAAGGGCTTTTCATCCTGAAAAAAGGAGGTCATTGTCCCACTGTACTCATCCCTCATTAGACCCATTATAGAATACAACGCCCCATTTGGTATGCACCTCTCAAGACATCTGCAACAACTGGAAAGGCCGCAGAAATACCTCACTAAAAGAATCACAGGCCTAAAGCAGATGCCCTATGCTGACCGCCTTAAAAAAAAATGTAGCTATACTCGGTCACATATCATCTACTCAGAAGCGATCTCTGCTTAACATACAAGGCCATGTCAAACCCAGAGCTGCTGGACATGCTACACAAAGAAATCCCAATCCCTCAGAGCCACACACTCCAGGGATCTAAACCTTGTCATCACAATAAACAAAACATGCTGGAGGGATAGGTTCCTGACCCAGAGACTCCCCAGACTCTGGACTAGATTGCCCATACATATATCAAGCAGAGTGCCTCTTTGGCTCTCTTCAAAAGGAACCTTGACGATTGGATGGGAGAAAGGAAATTCACCCCAGGTATCACGTCAGTCGCCCTGGTAGACAGGGGTCCAGGGAAGTAAATAGTGTGGGAAGAAATACCCACGGAATTGTTATGGCTAGGCTTGTATAGGCCCTAGGGCTGATAGCCTAGTACCAACCTATGAACCTATAAAGTAATAACCTCTTATTATATTCTGTACCCAGCTATCTTTGGTAATGGATATCCAGGCTTGTGAGTACAGGGGTCACCATCCTCAGATTGCTTCCAGAGTGCGACAGTTGGGTAATCCTTCAGGGATGCTGAAAAGGTTTCTCCAAGAAAGGAGCTCTGAAACCCTGGTTTTGCAGGTCTCCTCTGCCATGGAGGCAGTGTCTTCCATTAGAACTCCCTCCTCTGCCTCAAGGAGATCTTTCTCCATAGGAGTCTTGCGAAGAACCTTGCATCTTTCTCAACTACATCTTTCTGCTGCCTCTCTGGTATTGAGAGAAGGTCCTTTGAGGGGCAAAAAAAAGGGTTCCTCTGGCAGATAAAGTCTTCCCTTCTTGTTCACTCCAAGAGTATGTCTCTTTCACCTTAGCGCTGAATAACTTGGATCCATCAGAGAGGGCATTGATGAACGAAGACTTGAAGAGCTCTGCAAAATCACAAAGGCACATCCAAACATGCCTTCTAATGGTTATTCTTGAACCCACAGCTCTAGAAGCTTCCTCTGAGGTATGAGAAATGGAGGTTCTAGATTAAGACAGGAGGGTGGACAGTCGTGAAGAAACCATCTTCTTGTCCTCCACAGACATGGACCCCACAAGGGTTTTGGAAAACTGTTTGATTAATTCCCTCTGAAACTTTTTCACATGTGCCAGAAAATTTAAAGACCTGAGGGCAAAGATAGCTGAGGCGTTAATATGCTTCCCAAATCTGTCCAATGCCCTAGACTCTCTGTTAGGGAGATGGACAATAGAATCTTGTTCAGTGAGCTTACTCTTAGTGGCTGCTGCAATCACAATAGCATCCTCTGAGGGACCCTTGCTCCAATAAGCCTCATCCTTGGGTGTACACAAGGTATTTGGTCATTTGGGAATAGGCTCAGTGACTTCCGCATTCTCCCAAGCCCAGAATGGGATAATGTCTACCATCTCATCCTTCAGAGGGACTACCCAAGTCGTAGACTATTTGGCTCCAAAAGCATCAAGGAACACTGACTCCTCTTGGGTAGGGGGATCAGAAGACCACCCACCATTCTGTCTCAAAAGTTAGAGTATTGCACCGAATGAGACTGCCTCAAAGAGTGACCTGGGGGACCCTTCCCCTTCACCAAAGTCAGTGTCTTTGGTTAAAGACTCTTACGGAGTGTCTCCTCTTATACGTTCGGTTCCGAGAGGGGTCTTCAGTGTAAGATTCTAGACAGGACTCAGATGCCAGCAGAGTCCTGAACGAGAACAGTCTCGAGGCTTGACTGGACCAGTTGTCCTGATGGGACAGGATATGTCTACAGTAGCCAGTTGAGCATGGGGTAGACCTGGGGGGAGGGGGGTAAGGATGTCTTTTCCATCACAGTGGAGAAAACTCTCTCCACTACATGGAAAGCTGGAGCCATGGGGAAGCCCAGTCTTGACCTCACTGGATCCACAGACGTCTGTGTAGAGTGAAACCTGATCCCCACTTGCTCCAGCCTTGAAGAAGGGGTCAGAAAGTACAGTTTTGTACCTACCATAAATGTAGATGTTCGAGTGTTCACCCCTGCTGCAGTCATTACACTTGGGTTATCCTGTCGTCAGGCGGTCCCGCAGTCGGCCGGATTTCCAAAGTCTTGGTCCGACGTCGGTTGCAGTCGCCTCATCCCTGACGTCAGTGCGCCAGGGGTACATATATTGCAACCGAAGCCATTTTCTTTCGTTTTTTCTTGCCCCAGATGTCAGGTGCCCCCAAAAAGGTGATACAAATCATTACCCAATGGTGTGAACACTGTACAAACACAAAATCCCTTCAGCTATAAGCAAATACATCAGTAAGGCATAGCAGAGGATTAGCCAGTAGATCAGAGGGGCTGGAGGGAGGGTAACCTGGACTGCAGCAGGGTGAACACTCGAACATCTACATTTATGGTAGGTACAAAACTGTACTATGTTCATCGTGTTACTCTGCTGCAGTCATTACACTTGGGTTGAGTCCCAAAGCTAAGGTAGGGTGGAGGCATCATAGAGGGTTAGTTGGAGGCAATGAGGCCCTGCAAAACTGCAGTGGTGAAGCCTGCCCTGGACTTAGAATAAGGAGGTAAGTGATAGCGTTTGGTGAATGTGTGCACTGAGCTCCAAGTTGCAGCTTCTAAGATTTCCTTGGTAGGAACCCCCCCTGAGAAAGGCTGTAGAGGTAGCTGTTGCCCTGGTAGAGTGTGATCTAATGGTAGGAGGAACTGGTTTCCCATGATGGGTGTAGCAGAATCGGATGCAATGGCCTATCCATTTAGAAATGGTTTGTTTGGATATGGCCTTCCCTTGAGAGGCTGTAGCATAGGAAACAAAGAGCTGGTCAGTTTTTCTGAAAGCCTTAGTTTTGTCCAAGTAGTAACGAAGCTGCCTGTGAATGTCTAAGGAATGCAGAAGTCTCTCACCTTTGTTCTGTGGATTGGGGTAGAAAGTGGGTAGGTGGATGGTTTGATTTAGAGCTACACTGGAAACCACCTTAGGCATGAAGGAAGGATTAGTTCGTAGAGAAACTCTGTCTTGATGAAAAATGAGGAAAGGTTCCACTGCCATAAATGCCTGCAATTCTGAAACTCTCCTAGCAGAAGTTATTGTGAGGAGCAGGGCAGTCTTCCAAGATAGGAACTGAAGGTCTGCAGAAAAAGCTGGTTCAAAGGGAGGCAGCGTTAGTTTTTCCAGAACAAAATTGAGGTCCCATGTTGGTGTAGGAGCTCTTCTAGGTGGTCTAATGTATTTTGCCCCTCTGAGGAACTGCCTTAGGAGAGGATTTGAAAACAAAGGTGAATTTGTGTCGTAGTGAGCTGAAATAGCTGAAGCATGGATTTTAATTGAGGAGAAGGAAAGTCCTTTATGCAACATCTCATCTAAATACTGCAGAATGTGAGGCATATGAGGCTGAGTTGTGTCTTGGCCTTTAGCTTGGTTCCAAGCAGAAAACCTTTTCCATTTGTCAGAGTAAGCCTCCTGGTGCTTGGCCTCCTGGCTTCTAGAATAACATCCAGCACTGCTTGTGAAAGAGGGGCTGGTTGGATGCTTAATTGATTTGCCATGCAGCCAGGTTTAAGGTTTTGATCTGGGTGTGTAGAAACTGCTTGTCTTGCTGCGTGAGCAAATGAGGTATTTGAGGCAATATCCATGGTGGGCTGTGCGCCATATTCTTCAATAGCGGGTACCAGTGCTGGAGTGGCCAGTCTGGGGCTATGAGAATCATTCGAGGTTTCTCCTTTTTGACCTTCAAAAGAACCTTTGTGAGAAGTGGCAATGGAGGAAAGGCATATGCTGTCAGGTTTTTCCAACAGAAGGAGAGAGCGTCCACTTTCCAAGCTTGATGGTGGAATGTCCTTGTACAAAATTTTGCCAGCTGGTAGTTTTGAGGACTGGCAAACAGGTCTATATTTGGTAGGCCCCATCTTTGAGTTATCATTGTAAATATTTGTGGGTCTAGCTTCCACTCGTGGGGATCTTTGATGTTTCTGCTTAGGTAGTCTGCCAATGTGTTTTTCTGTCCTGGCAGGAATTGAGCTTGTAACTGGACTTGGTAGGCCAGAGCTGTGTTCCATAAGATTATTGCTTGCCTGCAGAGAGGGTAGGAATGTGTGCCCCCCTGTTTGTTTATGTACCACATTACTGTGGTGTTGTCCGTCTTTATTGCAAGTTGTCCAGGCTGTAGTAGATCCTTGAAGGCTGTCAGAGCTTTCTGTACAGCTAGCATCTCTTTTTGGTTTATGTGCAGTTTTCTTTGTTCTGCAGTCCATAGGCCTTGAATGCATTGCCCTGCCATGTGTGCCCCCCAGGCATAGTCTGATGCATCTGTTGTGATAGTTTACCTGGGTGGGGGCAAGGTGAAAGGCTGACCCTTGTTGAGGTGACATGCCTGTGCCCACCATAGAAATTCCTGTTGAAGGCAGGGAATGAGAGATATCACTGTGTTTAAGCTGTGGCTGTGTTGAGACCATACGCTTTTTAGGTACCACTGTAATTTCCTCATATGCAGTTTTGCAAATGGTATTATCAGAATGCAAGATGCCATGAAACCCAAAGCCTGCAGAATTTTTCTTGCAGTTAATTGGGTCTTTGTTGCCATTGTTTTGAAATATTGAGTCAGTAGTAATTGCCTGTCTGGTGTAAGATAAGCCTTCCGGGCCGTTGTGTCCAAGCTGGCACCCAGGAATGTCATTTTTTTGTGAGGGTACTAGTTTTGACTTCTTTTCGTTTACTGTGTACCCCAGACAATTCAGTAGTTGCTTCACAAAAGCCAGATGTTGTAAGAGAATCTCTTTTCTTTCTGCTTGAATGAGACAGTCGTCCAGGTATAGATATATTTGAATTCCTCTTTGTCTGCAGTATGCAATTACTGGTGCCAGGCATTTTGTGAATACTCTGGGCGCAGTAGATAAGCCAAAGGGCAGTGCAGAGAATTGATAATGGGTTGAACCTGCAATGAAACGGGGGTATCTTCTGCAACTTTGTCTGATGGGGACATGCAGGTATGCCTCCTTGAGGTCCAACGTTACCAGCCATGCTTCCTTGCCCAACATGGGAAGTAGCTGCTGTAGTGTTAGCATCTTGAATTTTGGAACTTGTAAGTAAGTGTTTAGAATTGAAAGGTCCAGAATTGGTCTCCAAGCATTTTCTTTTCTGGGTACTAGGAAGAGTCTGGAGTAAAATCCTTGGCCTTGCTCTTAAGTTGGTACCATTGAATGGCTCTCACGGCCATGAGAGCTGTAATTTGTTTTTGAGCCTCTGCCCTTTGATTTAGTGGCAGGTGTGGCATTCCTCTTTTTATTGGCAAGGTGTGAAAGTGGAATCTGTATCCTCATAAAATTATGTCTAGTACCCATTTGTCCTTTGTGAGCATGTGCCAGTTGTCTGCAAATAGTGATAGCTTTCCCCCAGGGGGGCTGACAAAAGAGTTTTGTTTGGCCAGCTGAGGTGCAAGTCATTGAGTTTGTCTTCTGTTGGGTTGAGACCTGTCTTCTCCTCCCTTCTGGGTTGGAGTGCCCCATTGTCGAGGTTTATGCTGAGCTTGTGGTTGTCCTCTGCCCCTCGGGCACCTGTATTTACCCCTCTGAGGCCTGTCAGTGGCTGGAAAGGACCAATTTTTTGTTGGCCAGTTTCTGCTGAAGCGAGGGGGTTGTACTTGTAGGAAATCTTTGACTGTCTGCATTGATTTTGCCTTATCTTCCATTTTCTTTAAAACAACTTCTGCTTTAACACCAAAAAGAACATCCTGCTGTAAGGGAGCATCTAGTAGTTTTGCTTTAACATGATCAGGCAGACTTTGTTCCTTTAACCAGGCATGCCTACGTATAACTGATCCAGTGACAGCTGCTCTGCAGGAGGCCTCTAAAGAATCAAACCCACATTGCAAGGTATGTTTCCCTACCTGCTCGGTGGCGTGCAACAAGTCCTGTACTTCTTTCAATTCAGATTGTTGAGGGAGGGTGGTTATCTTTTGTTTTAACTGAGAGATCAGAAATTGCTGATACTTAAGCATATGAAATTGACAGTTTAGAGCTCTCATAGCTAAAGTGGCTGAGGTGTAAACCTTTTCCCCCATCTATCTAGTGCTCTTGAATCTCTTTCAGAAGGTACTGGATTTTTAGCCATGGAAGACTTAGCCCCCTTGGGACCCTGGGAGATAGTCTCTGGGTCAGCTACTGGGCTTTTGTAAAGAAATTTGTGGGAATCAGGTACTCTGTAGTATCTGTCAGGCTTAGCCGGAGCCGGAGGCAGAGAGTCAGGGTTGAAACTGGATTCTAAATAGACATCATCCACAATGTCCAAAACAGGAAGGATGGCTAGAGGTCTGTGTTGGGGGAGTAAAAGAAACTCTCTGAGCCTTTTCTTGGAACCAGAGTAATCCTGGCCTTCCCAGTGAAAATGTTCCCTCATAGTGTGTAAAGTTTCCCCAAAAGAGTAATCTTCTGGAGGGGAAGCTGACGGAATAGAGTCCTCAGCATCAGAATCTTCATAAGGAGAGAAGGAATAGTCTTGGTCCTCAGAGGAATCCGAAGAAATAGACAGTTGATCAGAGGAAGCAGATTCTTCCTCTAGTCTAGGCCTTTTGTCAGGAGGAGGCTGAGAACCCCTGATAAGAGAAATCAAATCTTCAGCCATCTTGAGCATCTGTTTCTTAGGCATAGGGCCTTGAACAGGAGACTGAAGTGAAGCCTTTTTCGGTTTGGAAGGAGTCTTCGACTTGGAAAACGTTTTGACTGTAAGAGTCGTCGGTCTGAAAACGCCTTCAGAAACCGATGGCGTTTCAGAAGCACCAACGTCCTTGGAAGGTAATTCGTCGGTAGGGCCTAAAGTAAAAGGCTGCGTTGGCCTAGTACATTCCGTCAAAATATCTGTAGCGGTCTCGGTTTCTAGAACTGCGGTAGTCAGAGGCTGTGTCGGAGCCTCACTGATAACCGGAGACCGGATCAGCCGAGGCCTCGGAATCGGGCTTAGGCCTGGGCTGTCGATACTTATCCCTGCACTTTTTGTGCACACCGGTAGTCGGAAGCTCCGACGGCATGTTATAATTAAATTTTCTGCCAAAAAAGTGTCGTGCAAAATCAAATCGTCTTTTAATAGTACGTTTATTAAATCTAGCACAAAAACGACAAGAAGTGACATCGTGGTCAGGGCCTATGCAATAAGAATGAAAATCCTTATGAGGTATTTGCTTCCCACAAGAAATACAATTGTTAACTTTTTCTGACATCGGTCTGAGGCAAGAAAAATTTCCCCAATGGGGTACTTAGCTTTATAGAAGACTTTGGTCTGAAATTCGAATTCGAAAATCTCAGGAGTCGGCCGACCGGCACTTGCGAACTGCTTCTGCTTCGGGCACCGTGCGGCAAGAAAGACTGGAGAAAATTGCGTTGGTTTTAATATATGTACCCCTGGTGCACTGACGTCAGGGATGAGGCGACTGCAACCGACGTCGGACCAAGACTTTGGAAATCCGGCCGACTGCGGGACCACCTGACGACAGGATAACCCAAGTGTAATGACTGCAGCAGGGTAACACGATGAACATCCAAGCTGTCTAGCACCAAGGCTATGAGAGGAAGGGGCAGCTCCAAAAACATCCCAGTCAATTCTGGCCCCCCATATCTGGTTTTGACGGTATGGTCCTGAGATCCTTCTAGATCTGACAAAGTCGGACCAGTCTGAGTCAGAGAAAGTGTCAGAGTCGAAGAGGGACAAGTCTTCAGATCCAACACAGACAAACCTGGAAGTCTTTGGTCTGAAGTCTCTGAAACCACTGGGCAAAATCAGAGTAGGAGTTAAAGACTGGGGTTTTACAGTAGGTACACTCAAAGATCTGATGGGAGCCGGAACTAGAACACCCAACTGAATCTAGGTTCCGAGATGCAGTTGATGGATTAAGCAAAAGGGCAACATCAAACTCTGCAGTTGGACCTGGCATTACAGACTTTCTGCTTCCACATCTAACACTGTCCCAGTTCACAACCAATGGTTTGAATTCCCCAAGACCTTCTGCCACCCCCACCCCCCCCAGCACCACATTAGTAACGAGTGGTGACCCTAAGACTAACCATATACCTTACCTTCATAAAAAACTTCCTGTAACTTTGCCACTACACAAGACACACTTGGAGAAACATTTTCAAGCACACACAAACAGCACTACATCTGTCCCGTAACTTAACCTCACCCTAACCCTAAAATACACAAACTTGCACATAAACATATAAAATCCATCCTTCACTCATCTCAAACCTAACCCTAACTCGCATACAAATACTCTTCACCCCTCCAACCCTGCTTACCTGTCTTGACATTACACACCATCAGCATTTCCACCGCTTGGCTATCCATATCATCAACATTAAACACCACCACTGTGTTCGTCAAAGAAACGGCATTCGACATAACAGAGGAACCATATACATAACTCAAATTAAGGACTCCAGTATTTACAATGATCAGTTAACTGTCAAATGGCATTTACTGTCCCAAAAACAAACACAAAGACCATGGCATCACCAGTGATAACCTAACAGGAAGTTAGACACCAACATCTTTTATAGTGATAAAATCATGTAATCAAAAACACTCCATAAAAATATGCCAGCTATATAAAATCACAATACGTCAAGGACAATCACTTCATATGCAAGGCAAATGAGCTGTCAATGAATTTAAACAAATAAATCAATACAGTAGGAAATACAACCAACATTAAAATGGTATGTTAATAAGTAAACATTCAATAAAGTCCCAAATAAACTAATGGTATTCTAAAAGCATATATACATATCAAAAAGTAGACAATTGCATCAACAAGTAATATACATCTTAATAAAATACGGAAAAGTGTAATAACCAACACCTAAAGAGATACATAATAATACATATAAACATCAATATGAAAATGGTGAGACAACTGTCAAAGGAGTTATGACACCCATACCAAAAATATAACATTTCATTCAGTTCCGGGCTATAACGTACACAAAGTCTGATATTACATTGTTGCACCTTTTTATTAACAATTATTGCTATGTAGAATGGTAAGACCTATCCCTAAAAATAAAAATCTGACATTAGGATGCCTTAAAGAGTGTTTAAATAGGGCATTATGGTAGCTATAGTAATAGATATCAAGGAAGTGCAAAGAAATACACTTTTTATTGACATTTCATTTGCCCTAGATAAAATGTGTTTCAAGTACAAATGGCTGAATACACCACCCATTCACTTGAACATGTAAATAAGATGTTGATTCTGAAAAGATTTCCTAACGTTTACTTAAGTAAAATGTTTGCTGCGACAAATTAGTGCAAAAAGTGCAATTTGCATATGGCAAACAGATGCATATTTTATCTTCAGAGATGAAACCATTACCTTGTGTTGTAAACTAATTTCTAAAAGAGAAAAACATCTGTCCAATGTTCTGCTTTTTTTAATGACAGAATTTACATGGTTCAGACAGAATAGCTCCAAAGTATCTATCCTGGGTGAGCATACCCCAATATTTTTGAATAACAAATTTGACTCTAAAGATATTGGAAGCATAAGTGATGGTAAATAGTACAGTTGTGTACACTTACCATAAATGTTTGAGTGTATTCACTGTTGGGAGTCCTGACTTGTAGGATTTCCTGCCATCAAAGCCCTGAGTTGGCCCGACTATCAGAGAAAAAAATCTCCTTCCTCCATGGGCTGATGGATGTCCTGACCAACATCTGTATGCTTGGGGATATACGGAGCCAGCCAACGTCATATCATCTGTTTTTTTCTTGCCCCCTTGAAGGTGGGAGCCCCCAATATGGGTCCTAAAGCAAAAGACGCAAGACAAGAGCACCCAAGCAAGGGAACGAGCAAAAAGAAAGTACAGTTGTGTACCTACCATAAATGTAGATGTTCGAGTGTATTCACTGTTGCAGTCATTACACTTGGGTTATCATCCTGGCAGGCTACCCGTAGTCGGCCTGAATTCCAAAGTCCTGGTCCGGCGTTGGTTGCTATTGCCTCTTTCCTGATGTCAGTGCGCCAGGGGTATAAAAGATGCAGCCAACGCCATTTTCTTCAGTTTTTCTTGCCCCAGATGTCAGGTGCCCCCAAAAAGGATAGGCCGTAAAAATTATGATCATAAAAAAGCATGCACATAACCTTCATCTACAAGCAAATACACCACATAGGTTGTATAGAATAGATAGGTACAGATAAGTCCCAGCAAAGAAAAAAGGGGGATGGTGGGAGGGTAACCCAGACTGCAACAGTGAATACATTTGAACATCTACATTTATGGTAGGTACACAACTGTACTATGTTCATCGTGTTTCATTGTTGCAGTCATTACACTTGGGTTGAATCCCAAAGCTGAGGTTGGGCGGCTGTGCCTAAATAGAGTATGGAGTGCCTATGAGGCCCTGCAGAACTGCAGTGGCAAAGCCTGCTCTGGATTTAGAGTAGAGAGGTAAATGGTAGTGCTTTGAAAAAGTGTGCACTGAAGTCCATGTTGCAGCCTCCAAAATATCCTTGGTTGGTACTCTGAGGAAGGCTGCTGAAGTGGCTGCTGCTCTGGTAGAATGTGGCCTAATGCCCTTGGGCACTGATTTGCCATGTTGTGAATAGCAGAAATGAATGCAGTGGCCTATCCATTTAGAAATAGTCTGCATTGAAATGGCTTTTCCTTGAGAACCTGCAGCATATGACACTAAGAGTTGCTCAGTCTTTCTGAAGGCTTTAGTCTTGTCCAAGTAAAAGCATAGCTGTCTGTGTATGTCCAAAGTATGCAGAAGTCTCTACCCCTTATTCTGTGGGTTTGGATAAAAGGTAGGCAAGTGTATGGTTTTGGTTAAGAGCCACGCTGGACACTACCTTAGGCATAAATGTCGGGTTTGTCCTTAGAGAAACCCTGTCCTGATGGAAAATAATAAAAGGTTCCACAGCCATTAGTGCCTGTAACTCTGAGACTCTTCTTGCTGAAGTTATTGCTAGGCGAAGAGCGGTTTTCCATGACAAGTACTTTATCTCTGCTGTATTGGCAGGCTCAAATGGAGGCAGTGTGAGTTTTTCCAAGACAAAATTGAGGTCCCATGTAGGTACTGGAGCTCTCCTTGGAGGTCTTATGTTTTTGGCCCCTCTGAGAAACTGCCTTAGCAGTGGATGAGAAAAAATAGGTGGGTCCGTATTGTAATGAGCAGAAATGGCAGAGGCATGTATCTTAATTGATGAGAAGGATATAGTCCAACATCTCAGTTAGGTATTGCAAAATTTGAGGAATATTTGGTTCAAGCGAGTCAATTCCCTGCGCTTGGTTCCAAGCACAGAATCTCTTCCATTTGTCTGCATAAGATTTTCTGGTGCTGGGCCTCCTGGCCTCCAAAATAACATCCATAACAGCTTTAGAGAGAGGTGTTTTCTGAATGATTACATTATCCGCCATGCAGCCAGATTTAGGGTTCTGACTTGGCTGTGCAGGATCTGATTGTTCTGTTGGGTCAGCAAATGAGGTATTAGAGGCAATGTCCAGGCTGGGCCTTGAGACAAACTCTTTAGGATTGGGTACCAGTGCTGGTGTGGCCAGTATGGGGCAATCAGTATCATTTTTGGCTTCTCTTGTCTGACCTTTAGGAGTATCTTGGAGAGGAGAGGCAGAGGAGGGAAGGCATATACTGTAAGGGCTTTCCAGCTGAATGAAAGGGTGTCCACCTTCCATGCTTGCTTGTGATAAGTCCGAGTGCAGAATCTCTGTAGCTAGCAGTTGTGAGGGGAAGTGAATAGATCTATGTCTGGGCTTCCCCATTTCCCTGTTATCATGTTGAAGATTTGTGGGTCCAGTTTCCACTCGTGAGGATCCATGAGGTTTCTGCTTAGTTCGTCTGCCAAAGTATTTGTATTTCCTGGCAGGAATTGTGCTTGCAGATGTATTTGATAAGTCAATGCTGTGTTCCACAAAGTCATGGCTTGCCTGCAGAGGGGGAGGGAATGTGTGCCCACTTGCTTGTTTATGTACAACATGACTGTAGCATTGTCCATCTTTATCAGTAGTTGTCCTGGATGAAGTAGGTCCTTGAAGGCTGTCAGGGCATTTTGTACAGCTAGCATCTCTTTTTGATTGATATGAAGATGCATTTGGTTTGTGGGCCCTGTGCCCTGAATACATTTCCTGCCATGTGCCCCCCCCGGGAATAATCTGATGCATCTGTTAGTGTTTGTCTGGCAGTGGGTAAGGTGAATGGCTGTCCCATGTTGTGGTGACAAGCCTGTGCCCACCATTGAAATTCCTGTTGCAGGCAGGGAATGAGAGTAATTACTGTTTCCAGGCTGTGGCAATGTTGAGTCCAAACACTTTTTAGATACCATTGTAGTTTCCTCATATGCAATCTTGCATATGGAATTCGTAGAATGCAGGATGCCATGTAGCCCAGTGCCTGCAGAATTTTTCTTGCAGATAACCGGGTCTTTGTTGCCATGTCTTTGAAGTAAGTCATCAGATGCTTTTGTTTGTCTGGCATGAGATAAGCCATCTGGGCAGTTGTATTTAAGCTTGCACCCAGGAATATTATCTCTTGAGAGGGTACTAGTTTTGATTTCTTTTCGTTTACTGTGTACCCTAGGCAAATTAGTAATCTTTTTACAAACGCCAGATGCTGTAGTAGAATATCTTTGTCCTTTGCTTGAATAAGGCAGTCGTCCAAGTAGGGGTATATTTGAATTCCTCTTTGTCTGCAAAATGCAATTACTGGTGCCAGGCATTTTGTGAAGACCCTGGGCGCAGTAGATAAGCCAAAGGGCAGTGCAGAGAATTGGTAGTGCAGTAAGCCAGCTATGAATCTGAGGTATCTTCTTCAAGATTGTCTGACTGGGACATGCAGGTATGCCTCTTTGAGGTCCAAAGTTACAAGCCAAGCCTTCAGCTGCTGTAGCATCAACATTTTGAATTTTGGGACGTCCAGAAAAGTATTTAGAATAGACAGGTCCAGAATTTGTCTCCAGGCTTTGTCCTTTCTTGGTACTAAGAAAAGTCTTGAGTAAAATCCTTGTCCCTGCTCTTCGTGTGGCACTGGCTGTATAGCCCCCATGTCCATGGGAGATGAAACTTGTTTTTGTGCCTCTTACCATTGACTGCGTGGCAGGTCTGGCATGTCTTTTGTCTTTGGAAGGGTGTGAAAGTGGAACCTGTAACCCTGAGAGACTATATTTAAGACCCATTTGTCCTGGGTGATCTTGTGCCAGTTTTGTGAAAAAAGTGCTAGCTTTCCCCCTAAGGGTGCTGCCAAAAAATAAGTGCTTGGCATTGGCAGAGGGAAGTCATTGGGACTGTTTTCTATAAGGCTGTGATTTGTCTTCTCCGCTTTTGGAGGTAGAAGCACCCCATTGTTTGGGCCTGTGTGAGCCCTGGGGCTGTGGCCTGCCTCTAGGGCGTCTGAATCTGTCTCTTTGTGGTCTGTCTGACACTGGAAAGGACCAATTCTTAGAGGGCCAGTTCCTGCTAAATCTGGATGGCTGTGCCTGTAAGAAATCCTTTACTGTCTGCATAGATTTTGCCTTATCCTCCATAAATCCTCCATTTTCTTTAACACCTCCTCTGCCTTAACACCAAACAAAGTATCATGCTGTAATGGAGCATCCAATAATTTTGCTTTAACATGATCAGGCAGATTCTGTTCCTTTAACCAAGCATGCCTTCTAATAACAGAACCTGTAACAGCGGCCCTGCATGAGGCCTCCAGTGAACCATAGCCAAATTGCAAAGTATGTTTTCCCACTTGTTCAGCTGCATGCAATAAATCCTTAATCTTTGTTCTCAGAACATTCAGAATTTGTCAACATTTTTTGTTTCAACAAAGACATTAAGTATTGCTGATATTTGAGCATATGAAACTGACAATTTAAAGCCCTTACAGCCAAGGTAGCAGAAGTGTAAACTTTTTTCCCCCATCTGTCCAAAGCCCTAGAGTCTCTGTCTGAGGGAACAGGGTTTTTGGCAGAAGCAGCCTTGACACACTTGGGACCCTGTAAGATAGTTTCTGGGTCAGCAGCAGGGTTTTTGTAAATAAATTTATGGGAGTCTGGGACCCTGTAGTATCTGTCCGGCTTAACAGGGGCAGGAGGTAAAGAGTCCAGAGACAGGCCAGACTCTGAGAAAACATCATCTACTATGTCTAGAACAGGGGGAATTGCAAGAAGTCTGTGCGGAGGAAGTAAAAGAAAGTCTCTAAGTCTTTTCTTAGAATCGGAATAATCCTGGCTCTCCCAATGGAAATGCTCCATCATGGTATGCAGGGTTTCCCCAAAAGAATAGTCCTCAGGAGGAGAAGCTGAAGGAATAGAATCTTCAGCATCAGACTCCTCATAGGGAGGAACAGAATATCCCTGATCAGAAGAGGAATCAGAGGAAATGGAAACCTGATCAGAGGAATCATATTCAGTGTCTTGCCTAGGCCTCTTATCAGGAGGGGATGGGAACCCCTGATAAAAGTAATTAGGTCTTTGGCAATTTTGAGCATTTGTTTCTTAGGCATAGAAGCCTGTCCTGGAGAATGCTGTACTGGTTTCCTTGTCTTTAAAACTGTTTTAGACTTTGTCTTGGATGCTGAAGTAGGCTTTATATAAAGTTGTGCAGGTCTGAAGACACCCTCAGAAGCCGATGCCTGCACAGTGGCTCCGGACCCATCTGAGGGATTCATTTCCGAAGGGCCAATACCTTGAGTATCCAGAGGCCTAGCTGTCTCCACGTGGGAGTCGGACGCGGCCTGTGGCTCTGAGGCAGCAGGAGTCAGGGGCTGCGAAAGCGCCTCACTGAGCACCGGCGATTGGCCTAGAAGAGGCTTCAACGTTGGTTCTGGACCGTGGATGCTTGTCCTTGTCTTTACCCTTGCATTTTTTATGAATTCCGGTCATCGGTTATTCCGACGGCATTATGTAGTTAAACCTTCTGCCAAACTAATGAAAAGCAAAGTCGTGCCGATGCTTAATAGTGCGTTGGTTAAAGCTAGCACAAAACTGACAACTAGCAATATCGTGGTCAGGGCCTAGGCAAGGAATACACTAAGAGTGGAAATCCTTATGAGGTATTTGCTTCCCACAAGAAATACAATTGTTAACTTTTTCTGACATCAGTCTGGAGCAAGAAAAAAGTTTCCCCAACGGGGTACTTAGCTTTACTGAAGACTTCGGATCTGAAATTCGATTTCGAAAATCTCAGGAGTCGGCCGACCGGCACTTGCGAACTGCTTTTGCTTCGGGCACCGCGTGGCAAGAAAGACTGAAGAAAATGGCGTCGGTTGCATCTTTTATACCCCTGGCGCACTGACGTAAGGGAAGAGGCGACATCAACCGACGCCAGACCAGGACTTTGGAATTCAGGCTGACTGCGGGTAGCCTGCCAGCAGGATAACCCAAGTGTAATGACTGCAACAGTGAAACACGATGAACATAACAGGTGTTCCCCTTGGCTTGAGATGAATTTTGAACCAGGACTACCCTGTAGGCTAAGGGGAAGGAGGGGGGGGGAAGAAAACCGCAACACCGAATACAACTGAACATCTACATTTATGGTAAGGGTACACAACTGTACTATGTTCTTCGTGTTCCACTCTTGCAGTCTTGACTTATTGGATGATTTCCAAAGCTATAGGAGGGTGTAAGGAAGATTAGGGAGAGGAGTGGATGCCCTGCAGAATGGCAGTGGTGAATCCTGCCCTGGACCTGGAAAAGGCTGACAAGTGGTAGTGTTGGGTGAAGGTATGCACAGAAGATCAGGTAGCAGCTTCCAGGATGTCCTAGGTAGGGATTCCTTTTAGAAAGGCAGTAGAGGTAGCAGTAGCCCTAGCAGAGTGAGTCCTGACAGCCTCAGGTGGTTCTTGCCATGACGGCTGTAACAAAAATAAATACAGTGAGACATCATGTTTGGAAACTGGTTTCCCTTCAGAACCAGTGGCAAAGGCCACAAAGAGTTGGTCTGATTTTCTCAATGTTTTAGTTCTGTCAGGATAGTAATGGAGCTGCCTCTGCACAATCCAAGGAATGTAGGATTTTTTTCCTCTTGGTTCTCAGGATTGGGAAAGAAGGTGGGCAGGTGTATGGCTTGCTTCAAGGATGTCAGTGACTGCCTTGGGCATATAGGAAGGGTTAGTCCTGAGGAAGACTCTGTCTGTATGGAAGAAGATGAGGAATGGTTCCATGGCCATGAGAGCCTGCAACTCAGAGACTCTCCTAGCAGAGGTGATAGCCAGCAAAAATGCAGCTTTCCAGGTTAGAAACTTTAAGTTAGCAGAAGATGCTGGTTTGAAAGGAGGCAAAGTCAGTTTTTCCAGAACAAAATTGAGGTCTCATGGAGGGATGGGTTGCTTCATGGGAAGTCTGATGTGGACCCCCCCCCCAAGGAACTGCCTTAGCAGGGAGTGTGAAAAGACAGGAAGAAGAAAGAATAGTTGTGTAAAATCTTACCATAACTATAGATGTGCTTCTCTTCCATGTTGCAGTATTCCAAACCCTTGGGTTTCCCTCTCTTGCTAAGCAAACGTCCAGTCAGTATACAAAAGCTTCTAGTCTCTGCAGGGTACACTGGACATCTGACTTTGGCTAAGGGAACATGGGCCATAAAAGTGACTTCACTTCTGCATATACCAGACGTCAGAACTGAGCTCCCCAGTCAGACCCCTATCCTAGGATAACTGTACAAGTCTAGTTCCATCCAAGAAGAGACAGTTTAATGGAAGGAGGGAGGGAAGGAGTACTACAACATGGAAGAGAAAGACATCTATGGTTATGGTAAGATTTTACACAACTATTATATGTCCTTCTATTCTCATGCTGCACTATTCCAGACCCTTGGGTGAGTGCCAAAGTTCAAAGGGAAGAAGAGGGAGGAGGCTTGGAACTATTTTCTAGGAATCCATGAAGGATTACCCTTGCAAATCCAGCCATGGATTTGGAAATGTGATCCAATCTATAATGTATGGTAAAAGTGTGGACAGAGGTCCATGTAGCTGCCTCTAAAATGGAGACAGTGTCCAGCCCTTTAAAGAAAGCGCCAGATGAAGCCATAGCCCTAGTGAAGTGTACTTTAATCTTAGATTCTAAGGCTTTTGCATTCTATGTATAACAGAAAGAAATTGCCCTGGAAATCCAGGCAGAAATGGTCTTCTTTGTCACTGCTCTTTCCACATCTCTGGAGTGAAAGGAGACAAACAACTGGTCTGATTTCATGATAGACTTGGTCTTGTCAAGGTAAAACCTAAGCTATCTGTGCACATCAAGGGAGTGTAAGACTCTCTCACTATCATTCCGAGGATGAGGAAAGATGGTGGGGGAAAGTGAATAGCTTGGTTTAAGGATAACTCGTTGACCACTTTGGGCATGAAGGAAGGGCTGGTCTTAACAGCTACCCTTGTCCTTGTGGAAGGTGAGGAAAAGGAGATTAGCCATGATGACCTGTAGCTCTGACACTCTCCTGGCTGATGTCAAGGCTACCTGGAGTACTGTTTTCCCAGTGCAATGTTTTAGTGAGGCCTTAGATGCTGGTTCAAAAGGGGCCACCGTGAGCTTCTCTAAAACATAATTCAGGATCCATGGGGGTGGGATGGGTTTCCTGGGGGGCCTGAGATGCAGCACTCCCTTTAGGAACAACTTTGCACTCAACTGAGATGCCAAAGGGGGGTCCAGAGGCAGACAAGCTGAAATAGCAGCAAGGTGGGTTTTAACAGAGGAGTACGCCAACCCTGTTTGCAAGAGTTCACACAGGTATGACAGTATCAAGGGAACATCACCCTGAAAAGGGTCCAAATGTCTTTGTAGACACCATATGGAGAATCTTTTCCATTTAGACAAATTAGATCTCCTAGCGTTAGGTTTCCTGGCCTTCTGCAGGACTGTGAGCATGTCCTCATTGTAAAGGTGTCTGTAAGGGATCAGAATTACATCACCCACAGAGTAAGGTTCAGAGATTATGGGTGGGGACGGATTAGTGATCCCTTGCCCTCTGTGAGAAGATCCACTCTGAGGTAACTTGTGGTGATTGCCACTGGCTAAATGCAGAAGGAGGGGGAACCAATGCTGTCTTGGCCAAAAGGGAGTCACCAACAAGATTTTTAATTTGTCCTGTTGGATTTTTAGTAGGACTTTCTGAAGAAGTGGGAAGGGGGAATGCATACAGAAACACCCCCTTCCAAGAGATTGAGAAGGCGTCCATTGCCCCTGCCAGAGGACTGGGTAGCCTGGTGCAAAATGATGGATGTTGTCTGCTCAGAGGGGAGGCAAACAGATCTATCTGAGGTGTACCCCATTTGCGGGCTATGTCCAAGAACACATCCCTGTGGAGCATCCATTCATGGGACTGTGACATGGAACTGCTCAAGGTATCTGCCTGGGTGTTCTGCTCTGAAGGGATATACACTGCTTGCAGAGTGATTCCCTGTTTTGTGGCAAGCTCCCAGACTTGGAGAGCTAGTCTGCATAGCAAATAGGATTTTGTTCCCCCCTACTTGTTCACATAGCACAGAACTGTAGTGTTGTTTATGAACAATTTTAGAGGGCCCTGCTTCAGCATATGTTGGAAAGCTTTCAGGGCCAAAAGAATTGCTCTCATCTCTCTGATATTGATATGTTCCTGTTTGATGGAGCCTGACCAAGTCCCCTGGACTCTTAGGGAACCCATGGCTGCTCCCCATCCCAGATCTCAGACATCCGTGTACATCTCCTGTACTGGCAAGGGAGCCTGTAAAGGAAGTTCTAGGTTGGAGGTCACTTGATTCAACCATCAGAGAATCTCTTTCCTGAGACAAGGTAGGAAGGGGATTTTGTACTCTAGGTGTTGAGAATGCTGTGTCCATATGGACCTCAAGTACCACTGTAACTTTCTCATGTGGAGCCTTGCCAATGGGAACATGGGAATAGTTGATGCCATATGACCTAGAAGTCTGAGATACTGCTTGGCAGTCAAGACTGGCTTGAAGGACAGACAGCAGGTACTGCCTTAAGTTTTGCACCCTTTGAAGTGGCAGAAAGGCCTTCATGACATCCGTCCTTATCCTGCATCCCAGGAATATTTGGTTCTGAGAGGGGGATCAGGTTGGACTTAGGGGTAGTTTATCTTGAAACCCAGTGCTTGCAAAACTGATATTACTGTTTGTAGAAGGCATAGCAAGGATTTTGAACAGTCTGCCTGGATCAGAAGGTCGTCCAGGTAGGGGAATATTTGAATCCCTTAAGTCCTGCAGAAGGCAATCACTGGTGCCAAGCACTTGGTGAAGACTCCTGGTGCTGTAGAAGGTCTAAAGGGCAAGGCAGAGAACTGAAAATGTGGAGCCCACAGAGAAGCGTAGGAATCTCCTGTAATTGGGCCTTATTGGGATGTGCAGGTAGGCATCCCTGATGTCCAAGTGGGCTAGGAATCCCTGAGGAACAATCAAAGGGAAGAGTCTTGAACAGAAACTCTTTCCCTTTCCTGTCATGGGGACAGATTGAATATTTCCTTGTGCAATAAGACTGTTATTAACTGGCTGAAAAAGGGGGAGCTGCTCTTTGGGTGGCTGAGGAATATCCCTTAAGGAAGGTGTTGTGATCCAGGTCATACAATGACCCTTTTCTATGAAGGATAGGGCCCACTTGTCTGAGGTAATGGTTTTCCAAACAGGGGGACAGTGAGAGAGTCTTAGGGAAAGGGGGTTGGAATCAAGAGGTTTGTTCAGTAATGGCAGGTAGCCACAGACTACTTGCCCTGTCCTGAAACTGAGCCTTCTGGGCTGTGCAGGCCTGGAAGGGGTCTGTTGCTTCCTGGTACTCTTTCTAACTTTGGAAGGAGGAGGATGAGCTGAATGTTTCCTTATAAACTGAGTTTTCAAGAGGTAATTCCTGTGGAATTTGGGGACAGGAGAAACAAACACGTGCTTCAGGTCTTGCAACTCCTTTCCCTTCTGTTGTAGAGTTTTGAACAACTCAGCCACCTTTGTCCCAAAGAGGGCAGAGTTATCCAGAGATGCATCCAATAGTTTTGCCCCAATATCATCAGGTAAGTGCTGTAAAGCTGCACTGTAGCTGCATCTAATGGAATGCCTAGCGACCTGAGAAGATAAGAATACAAGGCTGGATATCTTTGCCATAGCAGAAGAGTCTAGGATCTCAGACAAAAGCTTAGTGGCTTGTCCTAAAAGGGCTAGGGCATATTTAAAAATATGAGTTTCATGGTTTATTGCCCTGAATGCCAGGGTAGCTGAGTTATAAACATTTTTGCCATGGTGCTCGATGGCTTTGCTGTCTATCTGTAGGGAGAATTGAAGACAACTGAAGCAGTTTTGAGGGCTTATCAGCTCAAACTGATACAGTGCCAGGGTCTGCTACAGGGCATTTGATAAGAAATTTGGCCCCCTCAGAGATTTTGTAGAAATGTCAGGCCTCTGATGGGCAGGGGGCTGTGAATCAGTATTCACAGATGCTGCATTAAAATCATCCAGAAAAGCTGGCAAGACTGGAGGTATAGCTGAGGGAGTAAGACTGTCCATTTGTAGAAGTTCATAGTATCTTTTCTGAACTTCTGTCATCTCAATGGAATCTCACTTAAACTTCTTCATTTTGGAAATGGTCTCCCAAAGGTGAGATCCTCACTTGGAGGATCTGTCTCAGCAGAATCTTCTTCTGGGTTGGCATAACCAAGAGGATATGGCAACTGGGATACATATGACAGGCAATCCTCTGAAGAGGAGTCAGAGGAGTCCTCAGCTTCAGGTTGAGAAATATCTGGAGCCTGAGGCCTAGAGCTGGCTGGCTCTGTACAGGAGAAGAAACATGCTTTGTTTTTTGTTTTCTTTTCAAGGAAGGCCTAGAGGGTGTACAGGCCAAGGTAGGCCTAGGCTCACTAGCATTTTCAGTAGTGGAAGGACCCATCTGGGCAGCTGGTACAAGCCGAAGTTCCCCATCACCATAGGTAGCCAATGTCTGTGATACCTCCGAGGATGTGCCTTCCACTCTGGGTTCTGCAGCTTCCCCAGCAGTACCCACTGTACCCATATTGGCGGTGACCGAATGTTCCACCAGGCTAAAGTCGGCCACAGGAGGGACATTGAGTGGAGAAGGTGCAGCAACGGATTCAAGCCTAGTAACTTTGGTCTTTTTCTTAAGTGGCTCGACGGGCTGACCAGACAGCCCCCCCATAGCTAAAGCTAAGCGCTTAAGGCACTAATTTTCTAAATAAATATTAAAGGTGTGCAGAAGACTGCATAACATTTAAGGGATGAAGGCCTCACAGATGGAGCAAGATCTATGGTAGTGCATAGGCCCTGAACAAAACAGGCAAAGCTCGTGGGCATCCTTATGGGGAATCTGATGACCACATCTACACTTTCTCTTCTTGGATGACATGAACCTAAACAGGCATGCAGTGACACAAACGAACAAAACATCCCCAAGAGGGTATTTATCTTTGAAAAGATGATCCGACAGCCTGTATGGCAGGAACAGCTGACATTTGACTGGCAGGAGAGAAGTTCTTAGGTCTGGTACATGCAGATGTCACTTTTATGGACCACAATCCCTTAGCCAATGTCAGACATCCCATGTACCCTGCAGAGACTAGGTGGTTTTGTATAGTGGCCGGACGTTTGGGCAGCAAGAGACAAAAACTCAAGGGTTTGGAATACTGCAACATGAAAAAAGAATGACATCAGAGATGTGGGCTGAAATGGCAGAGGCATGAATTTTGATGGAACAATAGGATGGGCCCTTGTCAACCAGACTAGCCAGATAATCTAGGATGCTAGAGATCCTGGCTAAAGCAGCATTGTGGTCCTGCTGTTGACACCAGATGGAAAATCTTTTTCATTTAGCTGAGTAAAATTTCCTAGTACTAAGCCTTCTAAAGGATGTCTTGAACTTGCTTGCTTAGGACAGGCTCAGTCCTGCTGGATGCTGTAGGATTATCCAGGCTGAGAGTTTGAGTATTTGCAGGTAGGGGTGTGCAATCCCTCTTTTGTCCTGAGACAGGAGGTCCACCCTCTGAGTTAACTGCCATGGGTTCTCATTGGTTAGGTTGAGTAGCAGGGGTTACCAATGCTGTCTGGACCAGTCTGGGGCTATCAGTATTGCCCTTGGCCCCTCTTTCCTTATTTTTAGAAGCACCTAAGGAAGTAGAGGTAAGGGTGAGAATGCATAAATGAAGAGGTGAGTCCAAAGGAAAGAGAAAGCATCTGCCTTCCAGGTTGAGAGTAGCTTGCCCCTGGAACAGACTCTTTCCAGTTCAGCATTTTCTTTGGTGGCAAAGAGGCCTACCTGGGGGACTACCCATTTCCTGACTATGCTGAGAAATGTTTCCTGATGCATTTTCCATTCATGGGGCTCCATTAGGTTTCTGCTGAGGTGAACTGCTAGTGTATTTGGAGCACCTGGAAGGTACTGTGCCAAAAGATTCAACCCAGAGAGTGAGCAGTCTCCCAAACCTGCATTGCAAGGTGACAGAGGGTAGGAATGGGTGCCCCCCCCTGCTTATGTACCACATGATTATGGTGCTGTCCATTTTGACTAGCAGGACCCCTGGTTTTCATTTTTCTCTGAATGCTACCAGGCCTTTTTGTACTGCCATCAGCTCTTTCTAGTTTGCGCGTTTGTCTCTAAACTGAATTTTCCACTTCCCTTGGGATTAGAAGTGTTTGAAATGAGTCCCCCAGGCTGTCTCTGAAGTATATGTGGTGAGTGTTTGCTCTCGAGAAGTGAATCTGAAAGGAAGGCCCTGGTTCTGAGCACAAGTCTGTGCCCACCATGCAGATTCTTCCTTGTAACAAGAAATCAGCTATATTTCAGTCGAAAGGGATTGTGCATGCTGGCACCACACATTTTTGAGGTACCACTCTAGCATCTCATGTGCAGCTTGGCCAGAGGAACCAACAGGATGCAAGATGCCATGTAGCCCAGTGCTCTGAGGAATTCCCTGGCTGACAGGCATCGTCTCTGAATGATCCTTTGGATGTAGTGAGGAAGGAGACCTCGTCTGGTAGTAAGAAGGCCTGTTGAAGGGATGAGTCCGGAAGAACCCCGAGGAAAATAATCCTGGTGGATGGATTTGTGTTGGATTTGCTTAGATTTATGGTAAAACCCAGGGAGGTGAACCAATTTTGGGTAAATACCAGATCATTGTGGAGTTTGGCCAGACTCATGGCTTGTATTAGACCACTGTCCAGGTAGGGATAGATGTGGACCCCTCTGGTACTGCAAAAGGCGATTATAGGGGCTAAGCACTTTGTGAAGACCATGTGAGTGGTAGATAAGCCAAAGTTCAGTGCAGAAAAAATTGAAAGTGACTGGTAACTGCCCTGAAGCATAGAAAGCTTCTGTATGATTCATCTATAGGAATGTGCAAGTAGGCATCTTTTAGATCCAGGGTGACCATGAAGGCTTGAGGAACTATCATGGGTAAAAGTTTTTGAAGAGTTAACATTCTGAATTTTGGAACCTGCAGAAACTGACTGAGGGTAGGCAGGTCTAAAATGGGATGCCAAGAGCCTTCCTTTCTGGGAACTAGGAACAGCCTGGAGTAGAAACCCTTTCCCTTTTGGTGTTCTGGAACTGGCTCCACTGAACTCTGGGAGCACAAATTCTGAATTTGACAAAGGGCCTCTGTTCTTTGGTTTGTGGAATGTTTGGATAGCCCGAGTACTTTAATGACTTTTTGAAACTGAGTTTGTAGCCATATGAAATAATGCTTATAACCCACTTGTCCTAAGTGATGAGGGATCAGTTGTCCTTGAACAGGGATAATCTTCCTCCTAGTATTGTGTGTGTGTGTGTGTGTGTGTGTGTGTGGGGGGGGGGTGTGTGCAAAGAAAGTGGGATGGATGAGTCATTGTTGCTGTCTACCAGTGGCCTAGAACTCCATTCCCTGGGAGAGTCTGAGGTCCACTACCTGGGGCTTTGTAATTGCTGTTGCCTTTGTGCCTCCACCTTTTCCTCCAGGTTTTCCTCTGTCCACTTTTGGATTGCAAGGGAAAGGACCAATGTTTAGAGGGATAGCTCCCAATAAACTTAGGTGGCTGAACTTGAAGGACGTCTACCACAGTTTGCATAGATTTAGCGTTGTCTTCCAATTTATTAAGTACAGCCTCAGCTTTATGCCCAAAGAGGAAGTCCTTGTCCAGAGGGGCATCCAAGAAGTTTTAACTGACATGATCATGGAAAGATTGTTCTCTTAGCTATGCATGCCTTCTAATAACAAAGTCAGTGGCTGCAGCCCAGCTGCAAGCCTACATATCATAGCCACTGTGTAACGAATGCCTAGCTACTTGAGAGCTAGCGTGACAAAGGTCTAATAATTCTTTGGAAAAGTTCTTGTCCTCAAGGGTAGTGAGCTTTTGCTTCAGCTGATCCAAAATGGTCTGCTGGTATTTAATCATGTGGAACTGGCAGTTAAGTGCCCTCATAGTTAGGGTGGCAGAAGTGTAAACCTTTTTGCCAAATCTATCAAGAGCTCTGCTCCCTATCAGCTGGTAAAGGGTTTTTTGAGGAACTGGGTCTAGCCCCTTTAGGTTCTGGGGTGACAACCTGTAGATCAGCAGAAGGGCTCTTAAAAAGAGATGATTATAAGAGTCCAGCACCCTATAAAACGTCTATTTTTTGAGGGACTGGAGGACGAAAATCAGGATTCGAAGAGGAATCCAAGAAAATATAATCTGCAACGGGGGAGTGGCAAGAGGCATGTTCTGGCAGGTCAAGGAATTCCCTAATCCACTTTTTGGATAATGGGTAATTCTGTGCTTTCCAATGGAAATGTTCCCTCATGGCATGAAGAGTTTCTCCAAAGGTTATGTCCTCAGGAGGAGAAGCAGAAGCCAAGTTTTCTTCAGAATCTGAATCCTCAAATGAGGTCAGCGAGGGTGCTTCATTAAAAACAGACTCTTCCTAGGTCAATATTACTCATCACATTCGAAGGGGTCAGAAAGTACTTTAGGGGTAAGATCCCTTTTTTCCCTTGGGAAGACTCAATGTAGGGGGGGTTGTCGTGATCTGGGCCTAAACAGGTAGCACAACGTGAATGGAAGTCTCGGTGTGGAATCTGCTCACCACAACAGAGACAATTGTTAACCTTATCTGACATGACTTAAGAGAAAAAAGAGCACCCAAACGGGGGTACTTAGCTTTCAGATGACTCCTTTCTGGTGCGGACTGATCTATGCACCAAAACACTGCTTTGGGCTCTAACGGCAAGAAAAGACTGATATCATGATGTCAGCTGACTCCCTACATACCCAAGCATACTAATGTTGGTCAGGATGTCTGCCAGCCCATGAAGAAGGAATATTTTTTTCTGTAGTAGTAGGGCTGGCCAAGGGCTTTCACAGCAAGAATTCCCACAAGTCAGGAATGCAACAATATAACACGAAGAACATCTAATTATGAACTGAGCTGTTGTCGAAATCACGGCACTCCAATAGAATCAATCTGAGCTAGGGTTCTGTCTAACTTGGTAAAGTTAGTTACTCACGGAGTGTCATAACCTTTATTCAAAAATCTAGACTTAAGAGAAGGTGAATCAAAGAGACTGCTGAAAATCCAGAGAGGAATCATCCCTGCTGTGGAAGATAAAACAAATCCAACATCAACTTCCCTTGCCTGCTGAACTAATCAAAAGATGAGGATGACGACTGTCTTCTCCTGGAAAGCAGAAGAGGCAACAGCTCTCCCAGAAGACCTTAACAAACTAAGATTCTCTTACGGTCAAGCTGCAGCAATAAGTGAATACATTCACTTTTCCCTGGGATGTGAATTGCTCATTATGATGATCTCACACCCAGCTCGGTGCAAGACCCACACTAAATACCTGCTTGGGGGCATGAGTTCATGTCATCCTGTCTTTTCACGTAGCACACCAAGGCACAGATATCCAATCTGAAAAGGAAGGGGTTCTGTTCTCAGCCCTTCTTCACTTGAGGATGAAAAACAATGGCTAAAAGCTCCACCTGGATTATGCAGAGTACTCTCTCCTGTGGGGTCGACTATCTTGGAAGAGAGAAATCCAGTCAAGCTTTTTAACCTGTTATCAACGAGTCTGCTGTCAGGACTTATGACAGGTACTAAGGCAGGAAGGGAAGGCCCAGATTTACACACTGCCCCCCCCTCCGCAGGGTGCTGATCTCGAAACTGATATGTTGAATGTGAAATGTGGAGGTCCAAGATGGAACAAAATCTTCCACTCAACCAAGTGACAAATCATCCTCCATCCATATTCAAGCTCAGCTTGGATTTATGGATGGGAAACAGAAAATTTACCTCAGGACTGCCTCCTCTACTACTGCTGGATAAGGATCAATAATTTTCCTTCTGGCAATATACAAATTATACACTGGAACTGATGCAGACAGAGTTTATAGTCATTTAGGAAAAGAAATTCAAACATGGTGACAGAACAAAAAGGTAATCAAAGATATGAGGCTCAACTTTCAACAGAAAATCTCTGCAATAAGGATGTTCATTTTATTGTACTTTTTATACTTATTTCAAGCTAGCCCTTGCCTTCCTCCCATACAATTTTATAAGCAAGTTACAAGACAACCTTTCTACCTTTTTATGGTCAAATAAGCATCGTAGGGTATCATGGAATATTTTAACCCCCCCCCGGGAGGAGATGCAAGACTGGGAGTGCTGGACCTTGAACTTTATTACCAAGTGGTAACTTTTAAGAATTATGCAAAATGCACTAGATCCTAAGTACTCTGCTTGTTGAAAAGACATTTTTCTATATCAAATGTGGTGGGTGGGTGGATGGTGTTTGAGAAATGTTTTCGGAAATG
The DNA here is from genome assembly GCF_019279795.1 of Protopterus annectens. Lineage (NCBI taxonomy): Eukaryota > Metazoa > Chordata > Ceratodontiformes > Protopteridae > Protopterus > Protopterus annectens. The sequence goes on along the minus strand of NC_056748.1, from coordinate 429,249,805 downwards.
CCCTTTAACTGATATTCAGAGGTCAGTCTTGGCACATCAAGTTATAGCATCAGCAGGTCATATCTTAAGCATCATGCATATTAAAGAACGGGAATCACGTATCCTCCCTGTTGATCAGACGCCCGTTATATTTATGAGATAATTTTAAAATATGGCTGAATAAATATTTATCTGGCATTTTTTGGGAACAACTATGTGAAAACAAGAACTTTAAGAGGTGGTATTCATTCAAAGAAACTTAGAAAGTCCTGGATAAGGCTATTTTAAAATATTGGTAATAAAAACCCCTTCAACACTGTTACAATTAATTACCATAACCAAGTTAGTGGGCAGCAACATGGAGAATTTACGTGGTCCAGGGGTCTCTAATGTGCATGAGAGACTCAAGCGTTCTGAAAAGGATTTGACAGCTTTTACAAAATTACAACTGGAGAATGCCTACTTAACTAGGAACATTGAAATGCAGCAAGTACCCCAAGGTTTGAGACTGTGGAGGTATCCTAATGGGGTGAGTGACAACAGTGACTTTCTTAAAGAGGTGCACCTTCTATTTGACCAAGCCAGAAGTGATCTAATGAAATTAATGGTGAAGTATAATCAAATCAAGTTGGAGCACATGGTAAAAGACCTAGACGAACTGGATAAATCTATTAAAAATGATGTTGAGTTCAATCGGAATCAAGGTGCATACAACAACCTGTATTTTCAAGTTAACAGTATATATAATACTATCTATTTGCGAAAAAACAAAATAAAAAGGGACATGGATGAATACAGTAGGGATTTTGTATATCTGCTTTCTTTGGGTCACCATGACAACGGCAAACAACATTCTGTCAAAGAGGTAAATCAGGAAAAGGAAGTGACGCAAAACACCAGAAGTTATGAAAGGGAGTGGCATCAGCAGTCACAATCAGAGGCTAATGTGGATGATGAGGTCAGGCGGTCTGACAGGCTTAAAGACAAGGCCTTCAACATCAGGTTATGCTTTTTCTGGGAAAGACCGACAGGATTTTGGAGGGCATGGGGCAAGACCGATGAATTTTAGATCTCGGAACACCTGGTACCAGTAAGTGAATATGTGTCTGGTATTTCAAAAAGTACTGCTGAAAAGCATTTTTTTAACCTCTCATGACTGTGACTGCCAAAATGAAGTTGTTGTGAGGGCAAGGCAAATATGTGATGGCAAGGTTAGTAATATTAATGCCAGCAGCATGTCAAGTTAGGTTTATCGTAGTAATGGTGATTTGGGATGTTCCAGCCTGAACGTTGAGTATGGCGAACTGTCCGATTTTGTGAATGGAGGGAAATCGTTTTTGCTTACATCAGCAGACTTATCAGTTTATTCTTATAGTGAGGTTGATTTTGGAGTGATGAATTCAAGTGGCATTAATGCTCACAACGTTGATATTTATTCACAGTCTAGGCTAAATAATTGTGACAATGTAAACAATGTTTGTTTAGCTAATAAATGTTTACCTGGAGAAGTATTTACCAGGTATGGATAAAGCACAAAGTTAATGATGGTTGGTCACGTGATTGCATTCTTAACCAAGGAGGCAATTCAAGTATGTGCGACACCAATGGGGGGATTTGATTTGGAAATTTTGATTCAATGTTTGGATGAACAGCAAGTTACTGAACCTGGATTAGAGCCTGTTATTTTCAATAAGAAGGGTGATTTTAAGATTTATAATTATTCCCAGTCTAAGTTCAGTGATAGACATGCTGATTTAATGGCCAAAGGTTTCACTTTTGTACCATATAGAGTAGGCAACAGGGTGGAGTCTATTATTAACTTGAAGCATTATACCAGAAAACTGAACCTAAAGGTTTGGTTTAATGAAGGGAATGAATCAGGGTATTGTCCCAGAGATAGTTGTAAAAGGTCTAGTACTTTTAACCCTCCCTTAAATAAAACTATTGATTTATTCCAAAAAATTTGTGAGAAGGATATAAGGAGGATTTATGGTAATAACCAAAGAGGCCAGGGCAACTTTGGATCTAATATGACTGATGAAGAGCAACAACTGCTTTTGGATCTGGTTAGTGACCCTACAGTTAGGTTCATGAAACCTGACAAAGGCAGTGGAGTGGTCATAATGGACAGGGTTGATTACTTAGACGGGATGAATTAATTATTGTTGGACGATGCATAAGAAGAAAGTTCATTAAGTGAAATTAGTGTCCTATAGAAAGACAGACTTGTTGGACGACATGTTGTATCAAGCCCAGATTGATGAAAATGATCATTATTACATGAAGAATGAGCACCCCAGGGTGTCCAATACTTTTTGGGATACCAAAAATCCACAAGGGCCGAAGAAATCCAAACTTTAGGCCCATTGTGGATGGTAAAAGGTCAAAGACCTACTTCATTAGTAAATATTTAGACCAAAATATGCAAAAAAAAGTCTGGGCATTTTTAATTATATCAGTAAGGACTCGCGGTAGTTTCTGAACAAATTAAATGGGATTGATGTAGTACCCGAGTTAATTTTGGTAACCACTGATGTTGTCAAACTTTTTTCTGTGATCCCACGAGGTAGGTTTAAGCTGGCTTGAACAGCAGCTTAACAAAACTAACATTTTCCATCAGAATGAGGTGAATAAATTTGTGGTATTAATGGAGGTTGTATTAAAGAACAACTACATATGTTTCGAAGGGCAATATTACAAACAAATAAAAGGTATGGCAATGGGAGCGGCTTGCGCCCCCATATTTGCCAACCTGATTATGTCCTATTGGGAACAGGAAAATTTGATGAAAACCTCCTTTATGTCACATATTATGCATTACACTAGATTTCTGGATGATCTTTTTCTTGTTTGGAAGGGGACTGAAGGAGATTTGAATGAGTTCCTTGTGTGGATTAATGGAACTGTGCAATTTTTGAAATTCACACATGAATATAACAAGGAAAAGATTAATTACCTAGATGTGGAATTGGAAATTGATCAGTTAGATTAGAAGTTTATTACTAGAATTCATAGAAAGATGACTTTTTCCAATTCCTATTTGGATTATGGTAGCTGGCACCTGCACCATCAAAAGAAGTCTGTTGTCAAAGGTCAGCTGGTGCGAGGCTGCCAGAATGGTTAGCTTGCATGATGATTTCCTGGTGGAAATAGAATTCATTATATAGATGTTTAGACAAAAGGGGTACCCTGAGAGTCTTTTAAATCAGGTCAGGGTTGAAGTGTTGAACAAACGTGAGCAAGGTATATACACAGGCCCATTATAGGCAATGGATTTTTGGGACCTAATAGAAGGGTAGTTAACGTAGTTAACCCTAGTTCAACCCTGATCATAACCTGCAATGGGGTGGCTAGCACCATCACTGAGGTTATTAAAGCAAATTGGGAGATTTTGCAGTCTGATGGTAATATTGCACACAGGGTTGGGAAAACCCCTAGGTTTGTGTTTACAAAGGACAGATCCCTAAAGAACATATTGGAAGGAAGGAAAAAGGGTGGAAAAATTAATAGAAAAATTGGGAATTACAGGTGTAATGCTTGTGTATATTGTTCCTTTATACCGGAGACAAAGGAAAAGTTCAGAGTTAATGGGAGAATTACTAACATCCATGGGCACTACAATTGCAACAGCTGTAACGTCATTTACATGGCTAAATGTGAACATTTTCCTATATTTTATATGGGTAAAACATCTAGGAAATTCAAAGTTAGGATCTGTGAGCATCTTGGTGACATTAGGCATTGTAGAATCACCAGTGCCCTGTACAGGCATGTACAGGGACATCAATTTAAATTTTTGGTAGTTCAACAACTGGTCAGAGATGAGCAGGGATGTATATTGGATGTTCATTTGGATGTACTGGAACTGAGGTGGCAATTTTATTTTAATGCCTCTCAGTATCCAGGCATCAATGAAATGATAAGTATATCCACTATTTTGAAAATGGACCACATTTTAGGCTAACTGAACTAATTTGTTACTGTGCAGAATTTAATGTTTATATATATTTTTATACAGTTTTATGATTTTAATGTTATTTTTACAAGGAATTTTAAGTCTGTACATGAAACTTGGTTATGGTAATTGTAACAGTGTTGAAGGGGTTTTGATTACCAATGTGTTTTTTTTTTTGCTTTTAATTGATTCTCATTAAAGTTATGATTGATTAATTGGGGAGGGTATATAAAAGGCTGGGTGTTGTGTGCACATTGTTCGGATGAAGTCTCTTTAGTGGAGAGGAAAGTGCTCAACTCGAATAAAGTGGCCGTCTCATTTGGATTTGTTTTTCTTCCTGCTGGCTCTTGGATTCATTGTTTTTTCTCTACCTTTGTGTATTTTAAAATACTACAAAGTAGAGCAATTAGAAAAACTTATGAAATTAGTTTCAGAATTGGAACAGTTGCATAGCTATTGAAAACCAGACCTAGAACCATGGGGGGGGGGGGGGGCTGATAGGTAATATATTATCATCCACTCATCATTCCAACAGAAGGAGTTTCTTAAGGTCCATAATGGCTGGAAGAAGGAATTCAATCTGGCTATAAGAAAAAGAAGCAAAAGCTAAGATTGCAATTTGTTACAGATATGCATCCATTTCTAGAAAATTCCATTTATTTGGCTGGCAATGCCTTTACAAAAACTTTATATGCCTGAAAGGTTATTCAAGTGTATGCAAGAGCAGATCCCTTTATCTGGAGGTGTGAGGACCCTAATGTGGGATGCTGGCATTACATTTTCTTAAAATGTCATAGAATGGAACCTTTTCATTTCCAGCTGTGGGCCCCTTTGCTTAAACTTTTCCTGTGAAAAGACCTTTCCTTGTCTAACTCGTTAATCCTAGGTGAGGGTTACCTAAAAGGTACGCCTTTCCCAGACTGGAGTTTGCTGTGTACAGTATATTTGCTGTATAAGAAATGCATTGCTAGGTGGTGGAGAAACCCATAACTCCTTATGTTTAACAAATTATATGCCCTAATATAAAAGTTTAATGAATTATATGGCCTAATAAATTAAGTATATAAATGAAATTAAACTCCCAATTTAATAAACAAGAACGAAAATCATTAAAAATAGAGTAAGTGGAAAGATTTTATGGAGAATAAGCATGTACATTGCAAATAATGGATTACATTAATAATTTAGATTATAAATACTGTTAGATCATACTAGATGGCTATATGTAATGCAGATTTATGTTGCTTAAATAGTAATAAACACAATGTGATTGCCTGATTATTAGACTATTAAGATGGACTTAAAATGCTTTAAACCTGTTTTATGCTTTAATAGTTACTGTACTATCTACAATATTGTTAACATGTTATTATACTATTGTCTAATAAAATGTTGGAAAAAAAAACAGGCAAGCCTGCAGCTTGGAAGCATCCGCATTTGCAGTGCAACTAAAACCATCAGGCTAACAGAGCAGTTTGTTAGAAGGCAGTTCTGTGAACTGCTACTATATGAACTTGCTGTTGGTAGGTGTCTGAGGAGAAAGGCAACAGCTGCTATAAACATAAAGGAAAATAAATTTGAAGGAAAACAAAGTACAGAACTACTTCCTTGTTGATAACTGGGAGTTCACTTGACTGATTATGTGCATGTTTACTTTTCAAGTGTGTGCAGCTGGAATCATTTGTTTTTTATAATTATGTGGAAAACATTTTCATAACTACCGTATATGAATTGTGAAATATCAGATACAGCTTAATTGTGAGTTTGTAATCTATTCTGCAGGAACAATGTTATCATGCATTTCATTGCACATGTAAAAACTGAATCCAACACGTTTGTAGCCGATATAAAATTAAGCAATGACTCCTGGTATGGTGCCGTAAAGATATCTCACCTCCCCCAGTCATTTCATGAAGTAAAGTACAAAAGGAGAAGAATTATTGTAAGGCTTCTCAGAAACAGTATGCTGGGTATTAGTTGAGCTCCGCACATATGATAAGAAAACAAAAAATGAAAGGTAAAAAACTGCTGACAAAGAAGTTATCCTCAGAATCGGGGAAAGAATGGAATCGTACATAACGGCTGACAAAGATATAAATGGCCAACAAACTCCAGACTTTGCGTTAGAAGAATTAAAGAGTATGCATTCCACCATTGCGGACTTTATGCAGGAAACCATGTATAGAACCAAGGAGAATGAATTAGCCCTCAGTAACCATGATGATGCAATCCAGGGCACTTTACAGGACACTGAGCGATTAATACTGAAAGACAAAGCAGCAGTGGCCCATTTAGAACTTATGGAGGAATTCTACTTGATCAACAGGGTACAACTTGGCAATGTAAGATTAAAGGGCATACCTGAGAGAAAATAAAACAGGGACTGCATGGGGTATTTGATACTTTTGCTACCTCAATGAACTGAGTTGCCAGTTGAAGATATAGCAACAGAAAGGGCATACAGGATAACTTGGAATTCCCAGTGAACATGCATGGCCAAGAAAGATAATGGTCTTATTTGAAATGTACAGGCTGAAAGAAAAAAATCGTTTCATTGTTGTAGTGATCGGGAGCCAAGACGTATTGCAATCAGGTGGCGCAGGACTACTCACCAGAAACCAGGCACATGTGAGTGGCATTTATCCCACTGATAAATATGGCAAAACACAAAAAGGATAAAATATAAAATTTTGTATCCAGCCAAATGCAAACTCCTTTCTGCCCAAAGTAGGAAGATAACAGACCAAAAGGAGGCTACAAAGTGATCACAGGACTATAAACAACCACCAAATCTCAATACAAATAGGGAGACAGCCAGTCAATAGGAAAGAGGGTCTGCAGATCAATCTGAAGGCCAACAGCCAGCAAACAGAAGCAGATATTTCCTCCTCTTCATGAGATATCACATTCTGAAACAGAGATCAGAGGTGGCATAACAAAAAAGGACAGTATGCCAAAGGAGGTTGAAAGAACTAATTTGGGAGACTGACTGACACCACTTCTGTTCCCAGGAAAGAATGGGCTGGACATTTGCATGACTGATAACCGAATACGTTGGTCTAACAATATAGTAATCAGAAGTCCTGTTGTCTATCTATAATACCATTTTAAAGACGTGAAAACTTAGTGGCTAACACTGAAGGACTGGTTGAGAGAGCGGATGAATGGTGGTGTTTTAAGAGGTGAACAGACATTTAATGATGGAGGCAGGGTGAGCAGAGGCCTGTGCAGGTGTACCACATGCGCATTCAATCCCATTCAAGATCTCAGGGCCTCTTTTTTTTTAATCCAAAATCCATGCCTTGGAAGGAAAACGTGAAAATCTTTGTATAAAGTTTCATATATCAATCCTGTTTTTACTGTTACAGCTGTTTGATCTAGTTCCTAAACTGGGAATTGTGTTCAGAATAAACAATGTTATAACTGACTTGCTTTTAAATGGTCAACAAATGTCACAAAGTGAACAATCGCTAAGGTTCTGGCCAAATACAAGAACTCTTGTTAGATAAGCTAAACTATAGGGAAGTGAATGGGGGACAGGGGAACAAAACCAATTAATGACTCTGGAGAGTAGAAAGGTTGTAGATGTTATGAGTGACAGAACAACCCATAAAATGGGGGCAGAGGGAGACAAACATTTGGCATGGAGTGTTAATATGCTGCCCAACCCAGTAATGAAAATGATACTATCAGTTCTAAAAAGAGAGGGAGTGGACTTTGAGTTACAAGTGGAAACATTTAAATCAGCCAGAGCATAGTAAGCTGGCTCACAAGAAATATGTGTTGGCGAGCTCGGAATATAAAGGGGCTAGGAGAAAAAGTACAGTGGTTTTAATGTCAAGTTCCACCGCATTTAAGATCACAGGTAGTCTGGAGGACATGAAGTGGCAAAGTAATTACTGTACAGGAGTCTGACTGTGATGGCAATACATCTATCTCCAAGAGAGTCTTTTAGAGAAGCAAGGGGTATACTACCACATATGAGACTTGCTGAAGGACAGATACTGATGCTGGGTAAATTGAACCAGGATCACCATGTGGAATCAATCATAAGCAAAGGAATCACGAACACACTTGATAAATGCAGAACTACCCACAAGGGATCTGTTAAATCACATGGGGCTGGTAAACATATCTGGGCTGTAAAAATGATGTGGGACAGCAAAGGATATACTTACTACTCAAACAGATCGGATACATGGACCTGTACAGACAAAGCCTATGTTACCAGGGAGCACATAAATCAAATTCAGGAAATGGAGCCAATTATAGTATCTCCCTACTCAATCATTAAGATATGGCTCCTCTGTATGGAATGATATGGGGGGGGGGCACTGGAAGTTCTCCTCCTTTAAGTTAATCCAAAAAATCTTTACAGATCAGGCAAAAGGAATCAGAGGTCATAATTGTAAGGGTAACTGCACAACAGTGGAAGTCTAGGAAGAGTGCAAAGGGGAAATAGCCAATTGAGAAAGAGAAAATAATTCAATGTGGGTTAGTACAGACTGAAGGGCTTTTCACCACCATATAAGGGAACTGCAACTTAAGGAGGCTAAGACTGACAAGGAAGAGAAAAACCCAGCTCCAACAAAAAATGCAAGAAATGGAGGGGGGAAAAAGACACTTATGAGACATATGGACAGTCAGTACACATAGAATGCCCAGTATGCTAGCACTAAGACTGAAGCAATTTATGCATGAGTGAACAATCTTCTTCTTTCGGCTTTTTCCCGGTTAGGGGTCGCCACAGCATATCACCTGTCCACTCATGATTGGCAGTGGAGTTTTACAGTGTCGAGTTGCCAGCCCAGCGCCCAACCTTCCACAAAAGGCACACACACTCACACCTAGGGCCAATTTAAAGTGTCCAACCCACCTACAGCATGCCTTTGGGATGTGGGAGGAAACCAGAGCACCCAGAGGAAACCCACGCGACCACAGGGAGGACATGCAGACTCTGCACAGAAGGCACCCCAGCCGAGAATCTAACCGGAGAACCTCTTACTGTGAGGTGATGCATGAGTGAACATATGGACTAAAAGATTCAAGTATAGGCAAGCTTAGGTGACACACTGCACAAATTTTAGAAATATTAAGAGAATATTATTTACAGCTTTATAACCCACAGCAAAAGTCATCAGAAGAGGAAATACAGAGTTTTTGGTACTTTTCTATTATCGGGGCAACAGGCAACACTGTTAATGCGATCGTTCAGCTGTAATCCAGTTCCTTAACATGTCTGTTAACCACTTGTCTGTAAAAAATATTTGTTGTAATAATTTATTTGTAAAAAACAGAAGTTATTTTACACACATCTGGTTAACAAACGTGTTAAGGTGCTAGATTACAGCTGAACGATCGCGTTGAAAGTGTTGAAAGTACAAAGACAGAAAGTAAAAAAAATAAAGAAATACTTCCAATTCAGATAAATAGAAGTTATGTTCTTACCATAACGTTCCATGTTAGTTGTCTTCTTCTCGCCTTCTTCTTGCTGGATGGGTCCACTCTAAAGCTCGAGAGTTGGTTCCACGAGGCTCCCCTTATATCCCACAATGCGTTACCTCAGATCTCGTTTGTAAGCTAACCCCAGCTTATGATAGTAACAGTATAAAACAGAATAACTATAACAGAGTCCACCTCTAACAACAGGTAGAAGAAGGGTGACCTACATCCTGAAACAAGAAATATGCATAATAGCATATAGCTAAGAAAGAGGTGGTAGAAAGAGAGGTCACGATCACAACTCCTCTAGGTCTGTCCAGGCCAGGGGAAGGAGGGAGAAGAAGGCGAGAAGAAGACAACTAACATGGAACGTTATGGTAAGAACATAACTTCTATATGTTAAGTTGTCTATCTCATTCTTGCTGGATGGGACCGTCCCTAGCACCTTGTCCCGGTGGCGAACAGACTCCTGAGAACAGTGGAACCAAAATTAGCTCTATGCCTAGAAGCTAAATCCAACTTATAATGGGAAATAAAAGTGTGAGGAGTAGCCCAAGTAGCCGCTGCACAAATGGTGTCAATAGGCAGTCTGTCTTGGAAGGCTAGAGAAGTAGCCAAAGCTCTGGTGGAATGGGCTTTAGGTTTATTAGGCAGTTTTGGTGTCTAATCTCATAAACAAGGGTAATCAGAGATGTTAGCCATCTGGATAAAGATACCTTTGAAACTGGAAGTCCCTTTCTGCTTTCCACATAGGAGACAAACAGCTGATCAGATTTTCTGAATAGTTTCGTCCTGTCCAAGTAGTACCTTAATTGACGATGAACATCCAGGTAGTGTAATTTTTGTTCAGACCTATTTGAATACTCCGGAAAAAGACAGGAGGTCAATGCATTGGTTTAGGTTTGATGTTGAAACCACCTTAGGCAAAAGGACGGGTTAGTTCGTAGGAAACTCTGTCCTTATGAAACACAAGGTAAGGAGAGCGACAACTGAGTGCTTGAAGTTCTGAAATTCTTCTAGCTGATGTGATAGCCACCAGAAAGAGAGTTTTCCATGATAATAACTTTAAGGAACATGAAGCTGCAGGTTCAAAAGGGGAAAGAATCAAAGAAGCAAGAACTAAATTTAGGTCCCAAGGAGAAGGAGGATTTCTTACAGGAGGTCTGAGAAGAAAAACTCCTTTCAAAAAGGCTTTGCAGAGTTTGTGGGACATTAGGGCAGATTCAGAAATACCCACATGGAAATTAGAAATAGCTGCCAATTGAACCTTAAGAGTAGATGGAGATGAACCTGCATGGAAGAGTTCAGCTAGAAAGTCAAGAACTAGTTGGATGGAAGCGGTGAAAGGATCTATGTCCTTTCCTTGTGCCCAAAATGAAAAGCGTTTCCACTTACTCAAATAAATCTTAGTGGAAGATTTATGGGAAGCTATCAAAATATCTCTAACAGAGTGAGATAATTGAGGAAGCCTGGCTACGGTTGGAAGTGGAGGAACCAAGCAGTGAGGTTCAGAGAGGGGAGGGAGCGATGAAACTGACCCGACTGATGGATCAAAAGATCTGGAACTAGGTCCAGATTCCACGGTCGCCCAAAAGAAATTGATGTAGAAAGGGGAACCACACTTGTCGAGGCCAGTAAGGAGCAATGAGGATCAATGAGGCCTTCTGAGCGATAGCTTTCTGTATTACTTGAGAGATCAGTGGGAAAGGAGGAAATGCATACAGAAGTCCCGGGCCAAACTTGGACTAGCGTCCCTGCTGGGTTGGCCTGGTAAAGGGAATAGAGTGAAGTACTCTCTGCACTTGCTGTTTTGGGGAGTAGCAAAAGATCGCAGCAAGGCTGACCCCACTTGAGAAATATCTCTCTCACTACAGAGTCTTTCAGAGACCACTCGTGAGGCATGAGTATAGCTCTGCTCAACTTGTCCGCAATGTGATTGAACTTCCCGGGATGTCGCTGAGAAGAAATCGCCCATTGCCACAGTCTGAGTGCTTCTCGACACAGGGGTATGATCTGGTTCCGCCTTGTTTGTTGATGTACCACACTACAGACATATTGTCTGTCTGGATTGCAATCGTTCCCAAGGGAAGAGAGTCTTGAAGGGCTTGCAACGCTAAAAGCACTGCTCTCATCTCCAGAACATTTATGTGCAAGTGGCATTCGTTTGGTTGCCATGTGCCCTGGACTGTCCTGCCCTGATAATGCCCCCACCCGATCAGGGAGGCATCCGTTGTCAGAGTAGCAACCGGAGGAGGTGGAACAAATGGTCTCCCCAACAGGAGCTGGGGAAGACATCCACCACATGAGATGCTTTTGCACGCCTGCGTGATCATAATGGTGTGAGACATTGGAAGTTCCTGGTATGACCATTGAGAAAAAGCATCCACTGAAGGATCCGCATGTGGTATCTGGCCAATGGGGAGAGGTATGGACGCTGCCATGATTCCCAACACCTTTAGAACTAACCTGGCCTTGGCTCTGTTGTTGTTGAGAAGAAGAGACACCAATTTTGAATGTCTGATATCCTTTGGTTCGTTAGTGTTGCAGACATGTTTACAGTATCTAAATTTGCCTATGTAGGTAATAACAAAACAGACTTTAATTTATTGAGATACCCAGTTCTTGACAGACGAAAAGTGTAATCTCTGGCCATCAAAAGGAGATGCTTGGTGGGAGCTGTGAGGAGCCAGTCGTCCAAATATGGAAACACCTGGAATCCTTGTCGTCTCAGGTGAGAAGCTACCACTGCCATGCATTTGGTAAACACCGGGGCAGTGGTGAGACCAAAGGGCAGGGCCCTGAATTGAAAGTGACTGGTTCCCAGCCTGAAGCGGAGGAATCTTCTGGAGCGCCTGTTCATTTTATGTGATAGTATGCGTCCTGAAGGTCTATAGAGCACATCCAGTTTCCTTTTCCCAACAGGGAAGAATGGATTGCAGCGTGACCATCCGAAATCTTGTTTTCTTGACCGATCTGTTCAAGATGCTGAGATCCAAAATTGGTCTCCAGTCCCCTGTTTTCTTTGGAACTAAAAGAACCTTGAGTAGATTCCGGATCCTAGTTGGTCTGCTGGCACTGGCTGAATAGCTCTTTTGCAAGCAGTTTTGAAATTTCCAAAGCTGCTATATCCGGTGGAACATCTGGAAGGGATTTTTGACTGACTTGGAAAACGAAGAAAGGGAATAGAATAACCTTCGAAATGATGGACTGTACCCATTTGTCTTGTGTCAAGGATAGCCAGGCTTCTGGGTACAGTGACAATCTTCCCGACTGCCTCCGAAGAAGGGCAGTCGGGCAACACCAGGGATGCTGAAAGGGCTTATCGGAAGGCTTCTCGATTGCCCTGGTTCTGCGGACCCCTCTGCCTCTAGGGCTACCATTGTTGTTCCCCTCTGCCTCTGGCGGGAACCGACTCTGTCGTCAGGCGAAGTCCCTTGAGATTGTTTACGGAACCACATCTTTCCCCCTTCTGGCCTTTGGGGTAAGGCCTAGAAGGAGTGGAAAACGGACTCGGCAGAAAGGGTCTTGCCATCTGTCTCGCACCTAGTCAGGGTTTCTTTCACTTGTGGACCAAAAAGATGATCCATCAAAGGGGAGTTTGTGAAAGACATCTTGAAAGGTTCAAAATTGCATAGCCGCATCCCCTGTTCCCTCGCTCCATCGGCCGCATAAGAGAGGAGGATGGAGGAGTTGGAAATAGAATTAGGATAGCCAGCTGCGTGTTCATTTTTTCTTGGAAACCCGCAGTTGTAGGGTCCTTAAGCATTTCACTCGCTTCTTTGATCAAGTCCCTTTGAAGACGAGTGAAATGGCACAGGTAATTCAGCATAGTAAATGTCGCTGAGGAGAACATCCGCTGCACCTATCCATGGACCTAGATTCCTTGTTAGGTGGATGGACAGGCACTGAAGGATCAGCCAGTTCCTTCTTTGTGGCGGCAGCTACCACCATAGCATCCACAGAGACTCCTTTTGATAAAAATTCCTTGTCTGCTGGAGCTGTGATGAATTTGGAGGGTCTCCTGGGAGTGGGGTGCACTGAATCAGGAGCCGTCCATGCCTTTTAGCAACCACCTGCATGAGGGGGTCAAGGGGGACACCCAGGAGGTGGAAGGACGAGAGCCAAACGCCTCAAGATACACAGATTCGTCCTCCGAAGGGTTGAGGGCTGGCCAATTTCCCTCTGTTTAAGGATCTCCAGAATGTCTGCAAAGAGACATCTTCAGAAGGGGAACGGGGAACCCTCAGAATCATCCAGATCTGTGTCGGACGTGATAGACTCAGGTGAGTCAATGTGCTTCCTCTTGCACTTCCTCTTCCGAGGGGCTCTTCTGCCAAATCAGGAGAGGCCTCGAAGAGGATGAAATCCCACAGGGGCTCCTGAGGAGTTGGCTCTCTGCGGTCCGGGATGAGGGAGTGAGTCGACTTACCCTGAGGCAGCATAGAGGGAGGGAGCCGACTGTGAGTAGAGCCAGGCTCTAACACACTCCGCATGACCTCAGCACCCCTGTCAGGCAGAGCCAGAGGTCCCGCCCGAGGAGCTAAAGACCCCCTCGGCACCGACAGTGATGGCTCCGAGGCCGATGTCGGAGCCGAACTCACTGCGAAGCACCGAGAGGGAGAGGGTCGGACAAGGGTCCGATGCCACTCACCCCTGGAGCCGACGAGGGAAGTCCGGCCGAGATTCCTCCATGGAAGAAAACGGACGACGGAGCCGAAGACAATTGTCTCGGCTCGAGGTGACCACAGTCTCGGTTCCGACGACCCGCCCGAGCTCAAGAGAGTCAAGGAGGAAGGAGTTGATGGACGGACAGGCACCGACTGATGAGTCGGGCTCTGAAGCATCTGGGCCAGTGCCTCAGACTTGAGTAGTCGACTCACCACCCTCTGAAGGTCATGATCGGACAACCTCGATGACCTAGAGGAATGAGACCTTTGGCTCCGTTCAGACAGCAGGGGAGAACCTGGAGCCGAATGAACGGAGCCAAGAGAAGGTGACCTAGACCTCTTTCTGGTTGTCGGCTCCGAAGATCTTGTCGGAGCCGACACGGGTACCTCGATAACCTCGGCTCCGGCCGGAGCTGAGGGAGCCACAGAAACTGTGGACTGAATCTTATCGGCTCCAGCCGGAGCCGATAAAGGCAAAGGTTGAACAACCTGAGGTCTCGGCTCAGAAGCGGCCGAAGACCTCGATGCCTTGGAGGGCTTCCCTGTTGAGACAGACAGGGAATCCTCAGGCTTCAACAAGCCTCTCAAAATGAGCTTGTTTTTTCTTTCCTGCAGGACCCTGGGGCTGAAGCCATGGCAGACAGCACAGGAGTCCTGCAGGCTGTCAGAGACATTTTCTGACAGCACGCATCACACTTCTTGAATCCGGAGACCTTTGCTTCTTTAGACATAGCTTAACTGGTGAACACAAACACACACTCAAACACACCAGTTATACCCTGTCAAAAACACAATTATAGTAAAAAAATACTAAAAATAAGTACAATAAGCAGTAGTACACTACACAAACACTCCCTAGGGAAGGGAAGGCCTAAGGCCCAAGGGAAGAACTAAAAATTCTTTTGACAAGAAACGGGAAGAAAAGGAGGTTCGGGGATAGAGTTTAATGAACTACACTAATTTAGGAATAATTAAACTGAAAAAGATGAAACAAGAATAACTTTTATAGAAAAAGCTAAAACTTACCAGGAACCGTAGAAAAACCAACCGAGATCTGGGGTAACTCTCGCCTAGCATTGTGGGATATATGGAACCAACTCTCGAGCTTTAGAGTGGCCGAGGTCGGCTCCGAACCCATCCAGCAAGAATGAAGGCGAGATAGACAACTTAACATCAGGCCTTTTTTTTTTAAATAGTCATAATATGGTGATAAATACACCACATTACTTGGCAGTAAGAGTGTCGTAATTTACATTTCGTTCATGCAGTTCTCAAGTGGCGAAACTTGATGAAGACGTACTCATGCTGAATATATTTTATCAGACGGATTTTACTTCTCCCTTGGGCATGTGAAATGATGTTAAAAATACAGGGAAATGGCTATTTATTTATTTATTATTTATTTTATTTTACATTTGTTGACCGGGCTAGTCTAGCTGGATACATGTCCATTTTCAGTAGAGGCCCGGGGAGAAAAGCTCCACACACAGAAAGAATACAAAATACATTTACAAATGGTAAAGAGTAGCATGACATATAGGCAATTGAAAAAGAGATTGTGGTTACATATTTGTAAAAATAACAATCACAACAATCACAATATTGTATAGATAATCCTAAGCATGGTTACAAGATGAAGCCGGAGCGGTAGGTTAGTAATCTCTGGGATGGAGACTAGTCTGGTTTAGAACATGGGCATGACCAATGAGACCTGAGAAATTGTTTGAGGTGATTTTTGAATTGATTAATCGAGGTCATGAGTCTTAGGCTAGTAGGAAGGGAATTCCATAGCTTTCCAATGGAGTTGGCGTAGAGAGCATCGCCTCCAGAGTTATTGGATTTAATGGTAAGTACCTGGAGACTATTGGCTGACCTGAGAGATTTTAGGTTGGAGTAGGGGGTCAGGATTTTGTTCAGTGAGGGGGTTCTGTCCGGTTGGTTGATAATTTTAAAAGCTTCTGTAAGTTGGTTGAGTTTGAGAAGATTGGGGAGTTCTAGCCAGCCAAGGGTATTTAGGTTGAGGCAATGGTGAGTACGATACGGTGTTCCTGTGATAAATCTGGCTATATGATTATAGGCAACAGTAAGTTTGTTGAGTTCACGCTTATTGAGGAACGAAAGTATTGGGGAGGCATAAAGGAGGGTGGAGAGGAGATGAGTGCGAGCAATGGTTAGTTTGGTGTGAGGGGTTAAGAAATTTTTTATTCTGTACATAGATCCTAGTTTCTTGTTTACGGATTTAATGGTTTGGTTAATGTGTATATCAAATTTAAGCTTGTTATCAATAGTCATACCTAGTAGTTTGGTATGAGAGACTGGGACTACGATGGTACCATTTGTGGATTCCACGTGGAACGTGTTGTCCGCATTCGAGCATTCTTTTCCTAGAGGAGTAGATGCAGAGGGGAAAAATAGTAATAGTTTGGTTTTAGTAGGATTAAGGATGAGTTGCAGTTTAGAGAACCATTTTTCAACTAAAGTAAAACAGTTTTGGGTTATTGCTTGAAGTTTGAGGAGGGAGGCATCAGAACAGATCAAGGTGGAGTCATCTGCATATTGGATGCATGTAGAATTGGGGATGATTGAGTAAAGATCATTTATGAAGACTGAGAAAAGAAGAGGACCAAGTATAGAGCCCTGAGGAACGCCGATGGTGTTAGGGAGTAGGTTGGATAGCTTGTTTTGCCATAGGACGGCTTGTTGCCTGCAAGAGAGGTAGGCCTTAAACCAGTTTATAGTTGGGATGCCGAGATGTAGGGTTTCAAGGGTATGCAGCAGATGCTGGTGATTGACCATGTCAAAAGCCTTTGATAGATCAAGGAAGAGAGCAGAGGAAATTAATTTATTGTTGCGGTAGTTATTGACTGAGTCAACAAAGGAGAGTAGGGCAGTGGTTGTACTGTGATGGGGGCGAAAGCCATGTTGGGTTGGGGACAAAAGACTGTTATGAGTGAGGTAGTGTAATAGTTGTTTGTGAATACACCGTTCCATGACTTTAGATATTGGGGACAATATTGCTATGGGACGGAAGTTGGATGTTTCCGTTGAGGTCCCACCTTTGTGAAGAGGGATGATATATGAGGTTTTCCAAATAGTGGGAATGGTAGTTTCAGTTATAGTTCTGTTAATCAAGATTGATATGGGATAGGCAATGGCGTCTGCCGCTATTTGAAGGTATTCCGCAGGGAGTTGGTCTGCAGCTAGAGTGGTTGGTTTGAGTTTTTTCAAAAGGGTGCATATATAGGAGGTAGGTACAGGTTGTAAGTTAAAGGTTGGGTGGACTGAGTCTTTAGTGTGGGTGGCGGATGAGGAGGTAGTAGTAAGCTGATTGGCTAGGGACTGGATGGTCTCGATAAAAAATGAGTTAAAAGTGTTGGCTATTTTTTTCTGGTTCTTTCCCGATGAGTTTTTCAGGAGTGGGGGTAGTAGATTTACCCGGGTGGAGGAGCTTATTAAAGCCAGCCCAGAATTTCTTTGGGTTATTCTGGTGTTTATCCTGGAGGTGAGAAAAATAATGTTTTTTATCTTGGGTAGTGGCTGCTTTAGTTATGTTTCTAAGCTGTTGAAACTTGGTGCGATCTAGAGGGGTTTTGGATGCTCTCCATTTATCCCAGGCCTGGTTTCGAAGTTTAATTTTAGTTTTGGTTTCACTAGTAAGCCAAGGTGCTACCCGTTCCTTAGTTCTGATTAGACGGTTTGGGGCGTGAGAGTCAAGTATCTTCAGGAAAGTGGTATTAAAGTATGCCACGCTCTCTTCTAGGGGTAGAGTTTTTAGTGTGGACCAATTACAGGATTTGAGTTCAGCTATAAATAGTGTTGGGACGAATTTCTTCTTGTTTCTAACAAGTCTATAAAAGGGAGGGTTTATAGGTGGGCACTTGTGTTTTAGAATATAGGTTATAAGGTGGTCACTGAGGTCATTGGGAAGGGTTCCTGTGGTGTAGTTATGTGTGTCTTTATTGGTAAGAATCCAGTCAATGATGCTTTCTTTTTGTTGAGCATTGCCAATTCTGGTTGGAGATGAAATATTTTGGGAGAAACCATGTAAGTTAATAGAGAGGGGGTTTGTGGGTGCAGAGCAGAGGGACCAGTCAATGTTGAAATCCCCTAGTACTATGGTTTCTTGAGGGCAATTGGAAGCTAGCCAGCTGAGCGATTGCTCAAGGTTTTCTGAATTATTTCCTGGTGGAATATAAATTACAATGAGATTAATGCTTTTTTGGGTGTTTAGGCAAATTTTTAGGGCAATAAGTTCAATATTAGAGATTTTGGGGGGGTTGGATGGGATTAGTGATGATGTTTAGTGTATTCTTGAACATTACCGCTACCCCCCCTCCCTTTTTGTTAATCCGATCGGCCCTAAGGATGTTATATCCAGGTGGAAGAATGTCTTCGTCCTTGGTGGCTGGTTTGAGCCATGTTTCTGATAGGCACATAATGTTAGGGGAATGGGTAGCTAACATGGCATGAAAATTATGAACCTTATTGTTTATACTTCTTAGATTAAGGTGGAGTATAAGGAGGGAGTTGGTAGAAAGTCGGGCAGAATTTAGGGAGTTAGAGTCTACGGCAGTGGTAGGACCTGGATTGGGGTGGATATGTCGCCATCTGTGGCGATACATTTTTTCAGGTGGTCAAACAGTCTTTGTAGTTTGAGTAGCAGCTTAAGATTGGATTTAGTTACAGATGCTTTAGGGTGGCGGAGGGTAAGATACACAGTATTGGAACTCAATGTATTGACTGGGCAGAGAGAATGGGTGTTGGGGTGATAGGGAATGTCTGAGTGTGTCCTAGTGCAACTCTTGGGGAAGGGAATCCCTAAGAGTGCTTGGTTTTCATATCTGGTTAAATAGTAAGGAATAAGTAGGAGTACTACTGTCAGAGGGATGATAGAATATGTTATTTTACCCATAGTATGCGAGAGGAGAGGCAGTAGGTAGAAGGAGGCGGAATACTTTACTTGGTAGTTAAGGAAGGCCGATAGTGTGGGAGGAGAAGTGGCAAATTGATGGGTGATTGGGATTGGACAAGAGAAAGGGGGAAGGGCTAACAGTCTAATAAATGTAGAGGTAGTGGGGGCGGGTGGGATATGGGGGCAGGGTGGGGCGCGGAGCGAGCCCAGAAGCCGAGGCGATGAGCGGGGAATACACCGCCAGGAGTCTGCAGTAGCTGTAAGTAGTTGGAACAGGCTTTATTAAAGTGAACTACCTTTCTGAAAGAAAATAGTTTTAATTTCTGGAAATATGTTTTATGTAGCCAGATTATGCTGAGGTACTGACTAATTCCTGCCAACGGAACGCTTCCCTGATAGGCAATAGTATAGTAAGGATGATTTTTTTACCCAAATGTCCCTTTTCAGGTTACGACTTTTTCAGTTTAATTTTTTACTGTTTAATACAGTCGCACTGGGTAAGGGTCCTTAGATCAGTATGTCCTGGGAGCCACACGGTGAGGGATAGTAAGGGGGCTTCCTGGAATAAATAGTGAAAAAGACAGCAGTTAAACTCCTAACAGAGTAATATTTATAGCAGATGTTCAATATGAGTGCAGTCAAAACTCAGAAAAACATTGCATCGCATACAAACATGATGTATAAGAACCAAAAAACACCTACACAATGTTATTAAACTGTAATATATGCTACGCTGGCCCAAGCTCAACTTGGCTGTAATTAGTTCGCAAGTTTCACTATTTCTACTGTAGATATCGGTGACACAAACATCACTAGCTGTTGGTAGCACAGACGCCAGTACAAAACTTCATCTATTACAATTTAAATAAACGCCAACACGACACTTCACTAGTAGACGCCAATAATTCAATTCAGCACTGGTGTTCACTCTAAGACCTAAAGATCAGTATCGCCACTTTAAAAGAGACGCCAGTAGTACAAAACTATACTGGTTTTTGCTTTAGGTACGTTGTAACATTATAATTGCTATTACAGAGGTAGCGTTGTGGAACTTAAAACAATTTAAACAGTTTACAAGCTTGTATTGTACCTTCATGTAAGGATGTGCGTCCGGGCAGGTAAATAGGGCAGTACCTGTTTGATTTAGGTTTAAAAAAATGGCGGAAAAAAACAGATAGGGCTTACAATACCTCGCTGACGTCAGGGTAGGCCCGCCAGGAGTCTGCAGGGTCTTAAAGGTAGCTGTAAGTAGTTGGAACAGGCTTTATTAAAGTGAACTACCTTTCTGAAAGAAAATAGTTTTAATTTCTGGGAATATGCTTTATGTAGCCATATTATGCTGAGGTACTGACTAATTCCTGCCAACGGAACGCTTCCCTGATGGGCAATAGTATAGTAAGGATAATTTTTTTACCCAAATGTCCCTTTTCAGGTTACAACTTTTTCAGTTTAATTTTTTACTGTTTAATACAGTCGCACTGGGTAAGGGTCCTTAGATCAGTATGTCCTGGGAGCCACGGTGAGGGATAGTAAGGGGCTTCCCAAATGTCCCTTTCAGGTTACAACTTTTTCAGTTTAATTTTTTACTGTTTAATACAGTCGCACTGGGTAAGGGTCCTTAGATCAGTATGTCCTGGGAGCCACGCGGTGAGGGATAGTAAGGGGGCTTCCCAAATGTCCCTTTTCAGGTTACAACTTTTTCAGTTTAATTTTTTACTGTTTAATACAGTCACACTGGCTATGTATATGTTTGCCGTAAAGTGCTTACAACACACAACTTAAGATTCAGCTTGGACTTGAAGTAATTATATAAAACCCTTGTAAAATAAAAAAATATTAGTACATCCTAACAGCGGTCATTTCCGTTGTCAGCAATGGTTTTAAAAAAAACACTTTACTGTTTCATGATTCTCATCGCATGCTCGCAGCAGCAAGATGCCAACCAAGTACAATTACAGATTTTGATTAGGACTTTTTGAATAATATGTATTATAGTATGCATCTTATGCCTATTATGGAGAAATACACTTATCTGTTTTTTTTTTTTTTTTTTTACTATTCTGTTATCGGGCAAACACTGTAGATGTGGTTGCTGAGCTCCGAATCCACTATCAAACCATGCATTTTTGATGCTAATGTTACCAGGCGTGTGTCAAATAATTAAATGGATAATATTTAAAAAAAAAGAAGCTGTAACCACTAAATTTTAAACACACCTGTTAATATTAACAACAAAAATACATGGTTGGACACTGAATTCGGAGCTCAGCAATCGCATTAACAGTTTTGCCCCAATAACGGAAAAAGTACAGTTTTGTACCTACCATAAATGTAGATGTTCGAGTGCTAATACAGCTGCAGTCCTTACATACGGGTTTCTCCTGCCGTCAGGCGGGTCCTCGGTCAGCCGAATTCCAAAGTCTAGGTCCGGCGTCGGTTGTCGTCACCTCTTCCCTGACGTCAATGCGACAGGGGTATAAAAGAACCAGCCAACGCCATTTTCTTCAGTTTTTCTTGCCCCAGATGTCAGGTGCCCCCAGAAGGAAGGCAATACATAAAATTAGGTAATAATGCAATGCAATATAATCAAAAAACAGTAGTTGCAAGCAAATACACCATAAAAGAATACCCCTAGAGGGGAAGGAGGGAAACCTGGACTGCAGCTGTATTAGCACTCGAACATCTACATTTATGGTAGGTACAAAACTGTACTATGTTCATCGTGCACACAGCTGCAGTCCTTACATATGGGTAGAATCCCAAAGCTAAGAAAGGGGTGGTAGGCATTAGGTGTAATTAGGGGGAGCCAAAATGCCCTGCAAGACTGCAGTGGCAAAGCCTGCTCTAGATTTGGAGTATAATGGTAAGTTGTAGTGCTTGGAGAAGGTATGCACAGAACTCCAAGTGGCTGCTTCCAAGATATCCTTGGTAGGAACTCCTCTGAGAAAGGCTGTAGAGGTGGCTGTGGCCCTGGTGGAATGAGTTCTAATGCCTGTAGGAACAGTTTTGCCATGAAAGGAATAGCAAAAGCGTATGCAGTGGGCTATCCATTTTGAAATTGTTTGTTTGGAAATTGGTTTTCCTTGAGCTCCTACTGCATAGGCCACAAAGAGCTGTTCTGATTTTCTGAAAGGCTTTGTTCTGTCCAAGTAATAACGCAGTTGTCTGTGGATGCCCAAGGAATGTAGCAATCTCTACCCTTTGTTTTGAGGATTAGGATAAAAAGTAGGTGTATGGCCGGATTTAAAGCTACCCTGGATACCACTTTAGGCATAAAGGACGGGTTGGTTCGTAAGGAAACTCTGTCCTGATGAAAGATGATAAAAGGCTGGACAGCCATGAGAGCCTGTAATTCTGAAACTCTATGAGCTGAGGTGATAGCCAGAAGGAAAGCTGTTTTCCAGGACAAGTATTGCAAATCTGCTGAAGCAGCTGGCTCAAGAGGAGGCAGGGTGAGTTTTTCCAGAATTAAATTAAGATCCCAAGCAGGTATTGGTTGTTTCCTTGGAGGTCTCAAATTCTTAACCCCTCTGAGGAACTGTCTTAAGAGAGGGTGCGAGAATAAAGGTGGATCAGTGTTGTATTCTGCAGAAATAGCTGAGGCATGGATTTTGATGGAGGAGAAAGAAAGTCCACTGCTTAGCAGTTCTGTCAAATATTGTAGCATTTGTGGCAAATTCAGTTTTCCAGGGTCCTGGCCCTTGTTCTCATTCCAGACACAAAAACGTTTCCATTTTGCGGAGTAAGCTTTTCTAGTTGATGGCCTTCTGGCCTCCAAAATGACATCCTGCACCTCCTTGGAGAGTAGGGCCTGCTGTGATGCTAAGGAATCTTCCATGCGGCTAGATTGAGAGTTTTTAGCTGACTGTGAAGAGTTTTGAAGTTGTGTTGAGTCAGAAGAAGAGGCATTAGAGGCAGGGTCCATGGTGGGGAATGCGTCAGGCTCCTCAGGAGTGGGTACCAGTGTTGCCTTGGCCAGACCGGAGCAATGAGGATCATCTTTGGTCTGTCTGCTCTGGTCTTCAATAGAACTCTGGGCAGCAGAGGAAGAGGTGGAAAGGCATAATGTCATTGATGTCCAGCTGAAAGAGAGAGCATCCACTCTCCAGGCCTTTGGATGGAAGATCCTTGAGCAGAATTTTGTCAATTGATGATTTTTGTGGGAGGCAAATAGATCTATGTCTGGTCTTCCCCATTCTTGGATTATTTCTGTAAAAACTTTTGGATGCAACTTCCATTCGTGCGGATCTGTCATAATCCTGCGTAAGTTGTCTGCCAGCATGTTTTCCTTGCCTGGCAAATACTGTGCTTGTAGTTCCATTTGTAAGTCCATGGCCGTGTTCCAAAGTGACATGGCCAGTCTGCATAGGGGGTAAGAATGTGTCCCTCCCTGCTTGTTTATGTACCACATAACTGTGATGTTTTCCATTCTTATCAATAGATGACCTGTTTTTAGAAAGTTCTTGAAAGCTATAATAGCATTTATTACTGCTAGCATTTCTTTTTGATTGATGTGAAGGTGCTTTTCTTTTTGGGACCATTTGCCCTGAATGCACCGATCTGTCATGTGCGCCCCCCAGGCGTAGTCAGAGGCGTCTGTTGTGATGACTTGATTTGCTTGAGGCTTGCTGAAAGGGAGACCTGTGTTTGTTTGGCATGCTTGAGCCCACCACAGAAATTCCTTTTGCAGACATGGAATTAGTGGTATTATTGTTTCCAAACTGTGGCTGTGTTGAGACCATATGTTTTTCAGGTACCATTGTAGTTTCCTCATATGCAGCTTTGCACATGGGATTAGTAAGATGCAAGATGCCATGAATCCCAGAGCCTGCAGGATTTTCCTTGCAGTAAGCCTGGTGCAATTTTCTAGTGTTCTGAAGTATTAGATTAGTTGCCCCTGCTTTTCTGGCGTGAGGTAGGCCATCTGGGTGTTTGTGTCCAAGTTGGCACCCAGGAAAATTATCTTCCGAGAGGGTATTAGTCTTGATTTCTTTTTGTTGACTGTGTATCCCAGAGAGTTTAATAACATTATTACATAAGCCACATGTTTCTGAAGGATGTGTTTGCTGTCCGCTTGGATCAGGCAGTCGTCCAAATAGGGATATATTTGTATCCCTTGACGTCTGCAGTAGGCAATTACTGATGCCAGGCATTTCGTGAATACTCTGGGCGCAGTAGATAAGCCAAAGGGCAATGCAGAGAATTGATAATGAGTTGAACCTGCAAGAAATCTGAGGTATCTTCTGCAATTTTGTCTGATTGGGACATGCAGGTATGCCTCCTTGAGGTCCAATGTTACCAGCCAAGACTCCTTGCCCAGCATGGGAAGAAGCTGCTGAAGCGTGAGCATCTTGAATTTTGGTACGAGTAGGAATGTGTTTAGGATGGATAGATCCAGAATAGGTTCATAGGTTCATACTAGGCTATCTGCCCAAGGGCATTTATAAGCCTAGCCCATAGTTATGTGGCTTTCGCCACCCCTTTAGATTGAATAAAAACTATGCCTATCATTTTTCTGTGCCTCTGTCAAGCAGTGACACTGAAGTAATCCCTGGGGTATATCTGCGATCTCCCATCCATTGGTCAAGATTCCTCTTGAACAAGGCCAGCGAGGTGCTCTGCCTCACATGTACCGGGATTTTGTTCCACAGCATAGGGAGTCTCTGGGTGATGAATCTGTCCCTCCAGCACGTTCTATTTATAACCGTGTCAAGGTTTAAGTCTCCGCCCTTGTGGTTCTGAGGGATCTAGATTTTTGAGGTGAAGCATATTCATCAAATCTGGGTTTGACATGGCCTTATATGTCAGGCACAGGTCACCTCTGAGCAAGCGGTATGAGACTGAATAAAGCTGGAGTTCTTTCAGTCGGGCAGCATAAGACATATTTTTGAGACCCTTTATCCTTTTGGTGAGGAACTTTTGGGGCCTTTCAAGCTGCATCAGGTGTCTGGTCAGATACATTCGAACGGGCATTGTACTCAATCATAGGTCTAATGAGTGATGAGTACAGGGGACGATGACCTCCCTTGATCTAGATGTGAATCCCTTCATGATCAGGTGGGCGATATAGAAGGTTTTCCTAACTACTTTAGCAACATGAGTGTCAAACGAAAGACTACTGTCAACTTGGGTCCCCAGATCCCTGATGACTTTCTGTGCTCATTGGATTGTCACCTATATGGTAGCTAGGGGTAACCTTGTTTTTCCCGAAGGGTATGACTATGCATTTTTTGGCGTTTAACTTCAGGCCATGGCTCTGGCACCAGTTATCCGCTTCTGTGAGGCCCTTCTGGAGGATATCTGTGTCAGATGTGTTTTCGACTATGGCGCCAGTTTGCAGTCATCTGCAAACTTTGTCAGCCATAACCCTCCTGTGTTTGCTTGTACTTCAGAAAAGTAGATGCCGAACAAGAGTGGACCCATGACTGAGCCCTGTGGGACACCACTTGTGACAGGCTTTGAGTCTGACATGGCTCCAGCAACTCTGACCCTGTGGGTTCTGTCGCTAGCCAGTTTGCAACCCATCTTGTGATGTATGGGTTTACATTCAAGCTGATGAGTTTTTCGATGATACCTGAGTGGGGTATTGTGTCGAAGGCCTTTGCCAGGTCGAGGTAGGCTGTATGGACTGCCTTTCCTCATCAATGGCCTTGGTGACTGTCTCGAAAAAGTCAACCAAGTTTAAGAGGCAGGATCTGCCTTTGACAAAGCCAAACTGGGTTGGATCCAAAGTCTGCAAGTTCCCTATGTCTTTATTTATGAGTTCCATTATGATCCTCTCCATGGCTTTGCAGATAAGGCTTGTCAAGCTAATGGGCGGTAATTTCCAGGGTCTGTGGAGGCACCGCCTTATGAAGTGGGACCACAGTCGCCGGCGCCACTCCTTGGGTACGTATCCTGAGGTGAGGCTAAGATTAAACAGCTGTCCTAACTGTGGGTTTAATTCCTCGTTGAGTTCATGAAGCACACAGCCGGGGACACCATCCGTCCCATGGATGCTGTGTTTTTGCCTTAGTGAGGGCAGTTCTCACCTGGGCGTTGGAGATGTTTGGGGGCTACAATCCTCTGGAATAGATATCTCTCCTTTTGGGGAGGGGGAGAAGTTTGCACTGAACCTGTCAGCCAGTATGTTAGCAATGTGTGTAGGTTCAGTAATTTTCACATCATTTTGAACTAATTCTGAGCATATCTGGGAGTTTCCTCCTAGGTTTCTAACATAGCTAAAGAAGGCCTTATGATTGTCTTTAGAGTCCTTGGCGATTTTTCTCTCAAAATTTGCCTTGGATGATTTTATGAGAGCTCTTAGTTTTTACTTATAATGATCAAAGGTGTCTTACCTTTCAAGGATTTTGCTCTATCTTGTAGTAGCTTCCTCCTTTTGTTGTAGAGCTTGTTTATGGCTGGGGTCCACCAGACTGGACGCTTGCCTTTGGTACAGAGAGTCTTAGTTTTGTTTGGGATTGCCTGATCCATGCAGTCCTGTAGGTGCTGGTAGAAGGCATTTGTAAGTGATTCAGCGGTTTGAGTAATGTTTACCACTGGCTCAGGGGCCTTAAAGGAGACCACACTAGTTTTAGAAGTGTGAAATCGGCTTTTGAGAAGTTTTTCACTGTGGTCTTTTTGTTTCAGGTGGGGCGGATGAGGACCTCCAGCGAGATTAGTTTATGATCTGATCTCACCAGTGAGGGGTATACTTCCGGTGTTGAACATTTTGATCCCATGTTCGTGATGATGAGATCAAGTATGTTTTCACCTCTTGTGGGGATGGTGACTAGTTGTTCCATGGCATTTGAGTTTATGAACTCCAGGAATCTTTGGGTTAGAGTGTTCGGGCTTGAGTAGTGTTCCCAGTCTATATTAGGGTAGTTGAAGTCACCTAGTATGATGGTGTTTGGAGATACATTTATCCCTCCAATGTTTTCAGGAAGGCCATGTGAGGTTCCTGAGTTTGAGAGGGTGGCCTGTAACATGCTACAAATTGCAGAGCAGTCTTGCCTATGGTTAATTGCACCTGGATGGTCTCCGATGCATCGTCGTTGCCACCAACCTTGAGGTGTGGGTGTCCTTTATGAATATGGACACCCCTCCTTTCTTGGTGTTGTCCGGATTTTGGGGCCGAACGTATGATATGAGGTGAAACCTGTTAGTGCTGGGGTGCTCTCAGGAGCCTTGAACCAGGTTTCTGTCACAGCACAGACATCGATGTTCTCCATATTGAGAAGGGCCTCGAGTGTGCATCTTGAGATTGAGACTTCTGGCATTGAGCAGCATTACCCTTAGTTTTTTCTTTTGGTGTTCTAGGGTGGTAGGTTTAGAATTTGAGCCTTGCCTAAAAAGGCACTATGGGGTGGCAAGAGCCTTTGCCAATATCCGGAAGCCCAGGGTGACAGGTGCAAGCCGTCCCTTGAAGCAGCGTGGCTTGTCCAGCATGTCATCCCAGGCAGACAGACATTGGATCCCCTTTGAATGACACCAGAATTTAAGCCAATTATTAAAGCTGATCATCTTATCACTGTATTGTGGCATCATTCTAGGTGAAGGTAGGATACTGCTCAAGGTCAGGGTCATACCTGCCTGGGCTACATAATCAGAGAGCTCCTCGACGTCCCTTTTCATGTAGTCCAAGGAGGTGCGTCTCAGGTCGTTGACACCAGCGTGGACAATGACTGAGTCGACTTGTACCTGCTGTTGAGAGACCTGAGTGCTTGCGTTATGTGGCGGATTCTAGCCCGACAGGCAGCTTACTGTGACCTTCTCCTTACTCAGTCTGGTGAGCTTAGACGTCAGTGTGTCGGACTATGGAATCACCAATGACAAGTGTGTC
This sequence comes from Protopterus annectens, assembly GCF_019279795.1. NCBI lineage: Eukaryota > Metazoa > Chordata > Ceratodontiformes > Protopteridae > Protopterus > Protopterus annectens. The sequence goes on along the minus strand of NC_056748.1, from coordinate 429,222,026 downwards.
TGGCATTTTGTTTGGCCTTAAGGGCTGTGACTGTTTGACACTCTGACTGTGTGGTCTATGTGTTGCATGTGTTGGGTCGTGAGGTGGTAGTTGTTTGGGTGTCTGCTTTGGTGGCCTCTGCTGTTTTGGTAAATTTTGACCAGAGCCTCAGTATGTCTTTGTGTGAGTATGTGTATGATTTGAAGTTGTGATGGTACCATGTGTGACTGGGTATGTATTGTGTGTGGTTGCCTTCTCCTCCTGTCTGGTCTTGCCAGTCCTATGTTGAGAGAGCTCAGCCTCCAGTTTGGCCGTATAGTTGCATCTCTCGCATGTATTTGTGTTTTGTGGGAGAAGGAGAGGATTGTCTGTGTACATGAGGCAATTGTAACATTGCCTCAATATTCCCAGGTTCACCAGTTGAGCTGGAGAGGACACTAGCAACTGATCCCTCGACATACTAGAAGTAGTAGATAAAGAACTTTCAAAGGACTCCGGGAAGTGGGTTTTGGGCTGGTGGGGTACTATCTATAATAAGAGTGCTTTATCAAGGTGCAAGTACTGTAGGAGTAAGTGCTAGGCTTTACAGATAGAGAATAGTCTACTTGGGAATCAAGTAGAGATGAACTTTTCAGTTATAGGATATGCTGGTTAGATCAGCAGTACAGTTTAGCATGTTTTATAGCAGGGGGCTGAAGGGAGCTAGGAATTGGCCCAAAACGACCAATGGACTACTAGTTTCTGGCTGAAACTTCACCAAATCGGACAAAAAGGCCGCTCAGTGCTTCCCACTCCCACTGGTAAGCAAAGAAACTTCCCTCCTTCCTAATAAGGCAATGGATCAGTAACAGGAACTAAAAACAAAGCCCAGGGATCAGCAACTCTGAAACTGGACTACTCTAGTTCAGTAAAGTGGGAAAACAAGAGATTTTTTTGTTAGGTCTCCAATCTTTTCCCTTCCTTGGCACCAGAAATAGCCTGGAATAAAACCCTTGACCTTGTTCGTGCATAGGTACCTCTTGAATAGCTTTCATGTTTTTGAGATCTGTAATTAGCCTTTGTGCCTCTGCCCTTTGATTGTGTGGCAGGTTTGGCATGCCTCTCATTTTTGGAAGGGTGTGAAAATGGAATTTGTAGCCTCTGTTTATAATGTCCAGGATCCATTTGTCCTTTGTGACAGTATGCCAATTTTTTGAAAATAATGCCAGTTTTCCTCCCAAGGGGGCTGCCATTTGAGATCTGGTTGGCATGCAAAGTGGAAAGTCATTGGGTTTGCTTTCTGATAGATTGCGAGTTGTCCTCACCACCTCTTTGTGTAGGAGCTTGCTATTGTCTGCCTCTGTACGATCCTTGGGATTGTCCTCTGCCCCTCGGGCGCCTGCATCTGCCTCTTTGGGGTCTGTCTGTGGCAGGAAAGGACCAGTTTTTGGAAGGCCAATTTCTACTAAAACGTGGGGGTTGTACCTGTAGAAATTCTTTCACAGTTTGCATTGATTTAGCCTTTTCCTCCATTTTCCTTAATACCTCCTCAGTATTAGAACCAAATAGTACATCCTTTTGAAGAGGAGCGTCTAGTAATTTAGCTTTGACATGTTCAGGTAAGGCTTGTTCCTTAAGCCAGGCATGCCTACGTATGACTGATCTTGTAACAGCAGCTCTGCATGAGGCCTCTAGAGCATCAAAACCACATTGTAAGGTATATTTACCTACTTGTTCTGCACTATGTATCAAGTCCTGCAACTCTTTCAAATCTGGTTGTTCAGATTGTGACATTTTACTTTTCAATTGTGATAACATAAACTGTTGGTATTTTAGCATATGAAACTGACAGTTTAAGGCCCTCATAGATAAGGTAGCCGAGGTATATACCTTTTTTCCCCACCTTTCTAAGGATCTGGAATCTCTCTCGGAAGGCAAAGGATTTTTAGCAATGGAGGCCTTAACTCCCTTGGGGCCCTGTGAGATGGTTTCTGGGTCAGCAGCATGGCTCTTGTACAGAAATTGGTGCGAGTCAGGGACCCTGTAGTACCTGTCAGGCTTAACTGGAGCTGGAGGTAGAGAATCCGGGTTAAGGCAGGCCTCCGAGTAAACATCATCTAGAATGTCCAAGACAGGAGGTACAGCCAAAGGCCTGTGCTGAGGAAGCAAAAGAAATTCCCTGAGCCTTTTCTTGGAATCAGAATAATCCTGGCCTTCCCAGTGGAAGTGTTCCCTTAAGGTATGCAAAGTTTCCCCAAATGAGTAATCCTCAGGGGGAGATGCAGAAAGAATGGACTCCTCCGCATCAGAGTCTTCAAAAGGGGAGTAACAATGTTCCTGATCATCAGAGTGCTCTGAAATAATGGAGCCCTGATCAGAGGAGGGGGAATCTTCCTCCACTCTAGGCCTTTTGTCTGGAGGGGGCTGAGAACCTCTGATAAGAGTAATTAAATCCTCATCCATTTTAAGCATCTGTTTCTTAGGCATGGGGCCTGGAGATGGGCCCTGTGCAGCTGGTCTCTTAGTGCATGGTTGCTTTAGACTTAGTGAAAGCCTTGATAGAAAAAGAAGAGGAAGGTCTGAAGACACCTTGAGTGGAGGTGGACCTGTCCACATTCTGAGTTTCAACTCCGACAGTGGCTTCGATATCTGTAGTCGGGGTGTGGTCCGAGGAGCCTGCGACCTCGGGTACAGGAGACACCGTCAAAGGCAGGTCGTCGGTAGGCAGGGGCTGCGTAGGCGCCTCACTGAGAACCGGACCATGTGTAGCCGGCTTTGGTGTGGTGTCTGTAGAGGCCGCGGACCTCGAGTGTCGGTCCTTGTCTTTTCGTTTTTTAGACAAAACCGGAGTCGGAGTATCCGACGACATAGTATAGTTAAATGCTTTACCAAAATAATGCTGGGCGAACTCCGCCCGATGCTTAATAGTGCGTTTGTTGAATGTAGCGCAAAAGCGGCAGGCCGAGACCTCATGGTCAGGGCCTAAACAAGGTATACAGAGGGAATGGAAATCCTTATGCGGTATTTGCTTCCCACAAGAAATACAATTATTAACTTTGTCTGACATCGGTCTGAGGCAAGAAAAGTTTCCCCAATGGGGTACTTAGCTTTTAAGAAGACTTCGGTTTCCAAATTTTCATAATCTCAAGAGCTGGCCGACCGGCACTTGCGAACTGCTTCTGCTTCGGGCACCGTGCGGCAAGAAAGACTGGAGAAAATGGCGGCGGCTGGTTCTTTTATACCCCTGTCGCATTGACGTCAGGGAAGAGGCGACGACAACCGACGCCGGACCTAGACTTTGGAATTCAGCCGACCGAGGACCCGCCTGACGGCAGGAGAACCCATATGTAAGGACTGCAGCTGTATGCACGATGAACATGTACAGAGTTTCTTTTAGACATGATAGGTTTAAATAAATTGACCAGGAACTAAGAAAACTTCCTGATAGAAAAGATCACAGAAGAGATAGTTAGGGCTTTGAAGATACAGGTATACAGAAAATTGCCAGGGGTACATGGTATGCCTATAAAAGTTTGGAAGTTGTAACTTAAGGTCATAGTTAAAGCACAGGGGGTGTTGTTCAATGACATTAACTACAAAACATGCACCAGAAAGTTGGAAGAGGGTCATCATTAACCCTATACTTAATGAGTGAAAACACAGTACATTTAGTCTCATCATGTCACCTTACTTCAGATTTGAATCATGACTACAAGCTACTTATGTCAATTACAGTGGCTAGAACAAATAGCATGATGACCAAGCTTGTATCATTGGACCAAACAGGGCTTATAGAGGGAAGAACCAACTCAGACAATTTAATCTATACCCCGTTAATATTACAGAATGCAAAGGAGCAACCTCTCTTTGATTTATTTGTGCTTAGACACAGAAAAAGCTTTTGAGAGAGTAGAATGGTTTGAAGTAATGGGATTTCCCAGGGGACGGATACACTTACTGAAAGCAATCTACCAGGGTACTCAAGCATTTATAAAACCAGAGCTTGTTTATCTGAAAGTTATCAGATAATAAGAGGCACAAGACAGGCTACCCTCTGGCCCTGCTTTTTTTACCTTATATATAGAGCCTCTGGCCCACTGGATTGGTGTGTCTGACTTACAAATGTACATGTGGGGTAATATAAAGCTAAAGATTTCCTTACTTGCAGATTATGTCCTGCTGACACTCTAATCCAGTAAATATATCCAGATTGTAGAACATATTGGATAGGTCTGGAGAACTGGTGGGATATAAAATCAATAGGGCCAAAATGCAAATAAACTGGGGTCAGCCTGGGTAATACAGAAGAGATGGCCAACAGCTCCAAGCCACGTCCCAGATTTAATAAATGTAAGCGCTTTCGGGTGAACCACCAGCCTTCATCAGACAAAGTACAACACAACTAACACATCAGAGAAAGTACAACACAACTAACACAGTTTATATAACACTCTTAATTAACAATTAATTTTGACGATTTCCATGACTTAGTATGGCAATACAGAAAATACATGAAAATGCAAAAAACGGAATGGAGTCCACTGGCAAGTATATACCAACGCAGAATGGTAAAAACAGTCCTTTATTAGAATAATAACGATTATCAGTGTTCACCAACATAGACTACGGTGGTGGTGCTGCAGTAGCGTTGATGCCTCACAGTAAGACGTTGTCCTGTTCGATTCTCAGCTAGAGCGTCTTCTGTGTGGAGACATGCGTGAATGGGCGTACCTTCGTTGGAGGTTATGCGTCAGAGCTGGCAACTCGGCATGTAAAAATATACTGTCAGTCATTAGCGGGCCGGAGTTCCGCTGTGGCGACCCCTAACCGGGAAAAGCCGAAAGACACAACAACATCAGTATTCACCAACAAAAAATAATAAGCACTTTCATCTCCAATTATACAATTCAGGAGACTTTATCAAACAAGAACTGAACATTTAAACAGAGTTTAAATACTAAAAACACTGAAAATCTCCCTCCCAAATGACATCACTTCCTGGCAGAGCACAAAGTTCTAATTAAAGAAACAGTGCATCTTCCTGGCAAAGCACAAAGTTCTAATTATCTAAAAAGAACATTGAGCTGAAAACCATATACAAGTGCAAATCGCATGCTTAAAATAGTAATAAATAATAAATAACTAATATGTATTGGCAGTACTCTAATAAATATAAACAATAATTGTTCATGTACAATCACGCAACTGCCAACAAAAGATAAATGCACAATAAACATGGAATCCTAAATTAGGTTCCATATAACAAAGTACTGGCAGCTTTATAAAAACACGCCCTAAACTCTTATATGACAGAATTTAGCAACTGTCATAAAAATGTGCAACATACGGTTTAAATGCTCGTATTACATAGGTTAAAACTGTTTTTTTTTAAATATATATTTTTTTAATAAAGTGAGACAACTACATTTGTTTATCTTTTGTTGGCAGTTGCATGATTGCACATGAACAATTATTGTTGTTTATATTTATTAGAGTACTGCCAATATATATTATTTATTTATTATTTATTACTATTTTAAGCATGCAATTTGCACTTGTATATGGTTTTCATCTCAATGTTCTTTTTAGATACACTGTTTCTTTTATTAGAACTTTGTGCTTTGCCAGGAAGATACACTGTTTCTTTAATTAGAACTTTGTGCTGTCATTTGGGAGGGAGAGTTTCAGTGTTTTTAGTATTTAAACTCTGTTTTAATGTTCAGTTCTTGTTTGATAAAGTCTCCTGAATTGTATAACTGGAGACAAAAGCGCTTATTATTTTACGCTGGTGAATACTGATAATCGTTTTTATTCTAATAAAGGACTGTATTTACCATTCTGCGTTGGTATATACTTGCCAGTGGATTCCATTCAGTTTTTTTGGATTTACTTAGTTTCTTTTCTATCACTTACTAATACATGAAAATGCTTATTTCAAAGAATGTATTAGACGCAAACAAATACCGAAAGGTTTGTGTTATTGGAAATATCCCACAGGACTCATAGAAAATAGTGCACTACATGTTGAACTGATCCAAATGTTTGACAGGTAGAGTTGTCAAATCCTGGAATTACTGATAAAACATTATATGCAGCATATGGAAGAACTCAATCAAAAAATTCTAGTGCTTGATGATAACATTAAAAGAGATATTGCATTTAATGCTTTTCAACATCAGTATTATAGAATATTTAACCAGGTGGATAATCTAAGTAAGGCTGTCATTGAACGGAAAAACCAAAAGTTAGTGTGATGCTCATGCACTGGCCCAGCAATCAAGGAGCCTCAATCCTCACCACTAACACTAGTGAGAGGCATCAGCATTGGGAAGGATAACAAATACACATAGAGTTAAGTACAATTTCCCTTAAGAGCACACAGAGATCAGTCAGTCTGGGGCTGGTTTCTCCTTTTCTCTCCAAATCCCCAATAAGACTCCCCCCACTGGCACAGCTACAAGGTCCAGATCTCAGCCTAGTGGTCAAGCTAAACCCTCCAGTGCCCTCTCTGTCCAACCAGTGCTTCGTGTCCCTCCCCAAGTAGCCACAGCACACTTTGAGATAAGAGTTATATACAACCACACAGACACTCCTGGGGAAGGCTGGCACAGGTTCTCCAGCTCTGCCCCTTCCTGGCAGTCTAAGATAGTACCAGCTACCACCAACCACCAATATCAGCTACTACAAAGGCCCTTACCAAACGGTGTCCAATTATTACTGTGCAATATTATCATCAAAATAGTAAGTGTGACCCAGGGCTAAATCTATTGGAGTGGCTCAGCCTATATACCTGCAATGTATTCTAAAGCTTAAATTATCTTTACACAAAACAGCCACAGTTGAAAGGTTTAAAAATATTTCATAATAATAATAAATATAAACACAAGACAATACTTCTTACTACACAGTGCTAGTCAAGAGTTCAGAGATCCAGAAAAATGCTTAAAACAATACAGTAGAATAGTTCTGACATCAATACAGAAAAACAGCTAGACTAAACTTACTATTTTTTATCTATATCCAAGAACAATCACCGTTCTAAATAAACTTACATACAGAGGAAAGCAGAGCACTGGTGAGTTGTTGTCAGCTTTAGACCACATCCAAAATGCTCTCTCTCTGTCTCTGAGAAAGTCCTTTAAACTAATAATGCATCCTGCTGACTCATTTTAGATTACATCATTATTAACAATTCTCTGGTTTCCCAGGCTAACAAACTCTACATTTCCATTTCTTAGCAAGTTTGTACCTGGTCAGGAAACTACAGCAATTAAAGGCATTATATATGCAAAATCTAGCAATTAACTCTGGTCTGAAAACAATATAAAGAATCTGCTGGTCCAGACATCAGGGCTCTGAGTTTGGGATCAAACAGTCATACAATGCTTGACTTATCAGCTTTCTTCCAGCAGAATGCACTACTGTTACAATTTTGATGTTCAACATTTAACAAAAAATTTCTCATTTAATAGAACAAGCCTGTGGCTTATATTAATATTTACAAATGACAGAATTATCAACAAAATTCCATCTAGCTAGGCTGGCAGCCTTCACATATCTTCACAGTTAGAAAGAGCTTGCTTGCAGGCCAACAATGGGGACAAAGTGTTTGATGGCATTCCCAATGATGGGGAAAGCAGTGCTGCAAATAGAAGATTACTGTGTGCTAAGCAACAGGATGTCCCTTTAGACGAGGGGAATGCACCACACTCAGAGAGGCTTTGCAACAAGAAAACAAACTACCCAAACTGGGAAAATATAGTAGGGGGCACATACAATCTGAGGAGGCAGAGAACAAGCTCTCATTCTTGGGAAGAATTTTCATCAGAACTGGTAGATGAACCAACATTCAATGCAACGTATCAACTAGTGCAGAACAGCATTGGTGATTTTAAAATTTACAATTATACTTTCTACCAACTTGACTCTAAGCATGCTGATATATTTAGTAAGGGGCTAACATTTGTTCCTACTAGGAGAGCCAAAATCACTGAATTGCTAATTGACTTAAAACTCTATACCACAAAGTTAAACTCGTCTGTGTTTTCATGAAATTGCTACACTGGAAAATAATCCCTACAAATTACCTAGCACATTTAATCCAAGTTTGCATCCATTATTAAAATTGTTTTGAGGAACTGTGAACTTGATTTTAGATATTTGTTGAAAAATAGGGTTGCATATTCTGATTGTAACTTAAACTCAGATCAAAGAGCACTACTAGAAACTTTGAGGAATAGGGGAGATCTACGGTTTATGGAAACAGACAATGGGGGTGGCTTGGTGGTAACAAATGTCTGATTACAGTCATCTTATGTTGCAAGTGTTGTATAAAGACAAATATGTTGAAGCGTCTTTGAATGAATTAAATATTTCTTATGCCAGAATTGACTATTATTTGGAAGATATGCTTACTCAAGGTCAAATAACCACTGAAGGTCATTCATTTATGTATGTGGAATTTCCTAAAGTGGCAACAATTTTTGGAACACCAAAGATACATAAGGATGTGACTAATCTCCCACTAGGTCCTATTGTGGATGCTGGTCATTCTAAAACGTATTTCATAGCCAAGTATGTAAATATGCAAATGAAAAACAAATTTCATGGTTTAAGTTATTTGTGCCATGATTCATGTGATTTCTTTTCCAAATGTAATACCATGGGGGTAACTTTGAGAGATTTAAACAAAATAATTTTCATAACTGTAGATGCAAAAGATTTGGTTACTTGTATCCCTCAAGAAGTGGGTATAGAATGGTTCACAGAATTTTTTACTGACATTATTCCGATAGGACAGGACAAACTGAACTTAATGTCACATTAGTTAGAAATTGTGTCAGGTAACAACTATATATTCTGTGATGGCCATTACTTCAAACAAGTAAAAGGAGTGGCTATGGGGTCCCCTTTGGGCCCCCTGTATGCAAACATAGCGATGGCCATTTGGGAAAGAAATACTCTGTTTAATTCTGAATATATGTCCCATGTGACAATGTATACACATTTTCTAGATGATTTATTTTTTGTATGGGATGGTCCTAAGGAATTAGTGCCTGAATGTATTCAATACCTCAACAAGTCTACTAATTTTTTGGAATTTTCATTTGAAATAGGGGTAGAAAAATATTATATTTGGATGTGTTACTCAGTAAAGATACAGAGAAAGGTTCTTTGAAATCTGCTATATTTAAGAAGAAAACCTATTTCAACAAACTTTTACATTTCTCTAGTAACCATCTATTTCATGTTAAAAAGGCGGTCATAAAAGGCCAAATGGTATAGGCCACAAGGATGGTTACAATGTTGGATGAATGTAAACTTATAGGTGAAATGTTTTTGAATAGGAATTACCCTAAGAAATTAGTAGATGCTTTAATTGTGGAAGTAATCAACTAAAGAATAACTGGTCAATATAAACCCCTATTACATTGTGGTATAGAAATGGGAAATACCACGAGCCAAGCTGATAGCATGGACATTCTGGAATCTGGCTTAGATTCAACCACTAATTAATAGCAGTTTTGATAAAATGAGTTTTATTACCGTCTTTTCCACTGACAGTGTGCCCATTATGCAGGTTATACCGAAAAATTGGGCTCTTATTTCAAGTAATACTGAATTGAGTAATATTCTAGGTATGGCACCTAACATTATATACAAAAGAGACAAAAATTTAAGGGACTGGTTTGATTCTTGTTCAGTCCTATTAAAGTAGGAGGGAAAATGAAAAAAATGCAATATGTGTAGCCAATGTGTTAATATTATGGAATGTGATAAAATTAGATTGGGTGGGCTGGATATTAACATATCTTGTACTTTCAACTGTAATATCAAGGGGGTTATATATGCAGCAAAGTGTCTTGACTGTTCTTCCTATTATATAGGAAAACAGAATGGAAAATCAAGCAACGTATTTATGAACATCTCTATGAGATTAGTAAAAAGAAAAATACTAATGTACTTTACAAGCATATAGAAAAGAATCAAGACCATAAATTTGGATTTGCAGTTTTAGAACAAGTAAAAGTGGGTCCCACGGATGGTCCATGAAAGACCTACCTTGAAAATAGAGAATACTGGTGGCAAACATATTTAAATGCTTCAGTAAAACCCGGTCTGAATGAGACCATTTCTATAACCAGTGTTTTAAAGTTAAAATTTTGTAACAGTCATATTATGCCATTTTATAATATTAACATGACAATGATTTTTAAATGGTTCTGTATTTTAAAATGGTGTTACAAGTCATAATGAGGTGGCAATGGGTTTAATTATTAATTGTTAATTAAGACTGTTATATAAACTGTGTTAGCTGTGCTGTACTTTGTCTGATGAAGACTGGTGGTTCAGCCAAAAGCACTTACCTTTAATAAATCTGGGACGTGGCTTGGAGCTGTTGGCTATTTTATAATACAGAAGAGATTCAAACGTGAACTGGGCCTGTGGGACCATTCAGACATTAAATACTTGGGTATTTGGTTGGCAGATGATTACAAGGAATCAAGAAGAATGTGCACAAGAACTACCCAAAAGATACAACAAAACCTTAGTAAGTGGAAACTACTGAACTTGGAGCTGGACCTCCGAGAACAAACATTACACTGGCATGTCATATCACATGCGCTGTACATAGTACAAGCATTCTGGAATCCATTCAAGACTAAGAATATTTGGAAAGCAGAGCTTTAATGAGAGACTCTGTGGCAGGGTGAAAGAACTAGAATGGTATGGGAGAGAATAGTTCTTCCAAAACAATATGGTTGGCTTGGCGGTTTCAGATCTGAAGCTCTATCTTTAGGCTACAGTTCTGACACTTATAGAGAGGTGTCGGTGTGAATTATGAGCCAAGGTGGAAGAAAATCCTAATGGAGCAAGAGGGAGGCCTAGGGATTACGGATTTACTGGCACTGATCTAGGGTAGTAAGGCAGTAAAATTTGGATCCCCACTAATGCAAACAGTTAAAAAAAAGATGTGCACAATATTCACAGAAGATGCATTAAAGGGAGTGGAAAAAGGACATACTGCCAATAAGTGACTCAAAAATGGAACAAAGGAAACAATTAGCTGTTTTTTATTAGCTGCAAGAGAACAGTAGGATCTGGTATTGGGCACAGTTGGTAGGACAGCAAGGTGCAATATCATGGGAAACAGCAAAAACATAATTTGATACAGGGTAGGGGAAAAGGCTCTTGTAAATTTGCTTGACTAGGCAATTCTTAGCCACCAAATGCAACAAAGTAGGGAGTACAATTCTTAGCCACCAAATGCAACAAAGTAGGGAGGACAGGCTGCAGTTGATAAAGTGGTTGACAGCAAATAGGCCCCTGGGACAAAACATAGCATTATGCAGGGGGTGTATGCCTTGACATTTTTGAAGGAGGATGCAGTTCAGAAGGAAGTACAGTACAGATGTTAGCCACGTGTGACATCAGCATTTGAGGGTATTGGTGGGTAGGATAGCTAAGGTGTAAGCCTTTTACCAAACCAGTTATGTATGCTATTCTCCTAGTCATTTGGAATGTGTCCCCTGCCAACACTGAATGCTTACTAGAATCCACATATGACACTGCTGTATACAAAACAGGGTTTTGTACAAGTGTTTGTGGGAGTCACAGATATTATAAAAAATGTCTATCTTCCTGAGAGCAGGGACTGTGAAACAGACTGCAAGGACACAGAATAAATGGAATCATCCAGGGCTTTGAGCACTGGAGAGATGGCAAAGGACCTTGGTTCTGACAATCCCAGGCACTGTTTATACCTGATATGCACCAGGGAAAGTCTCTTTGGCTTCACAGTGGAAGGTTTCCTTCACTTGTGAAGAACATCTTTAAAAGAAAAATCCCCAGGTGGAGAAGCTGAGGAAATGATTATCCTCAATATCAGACTGCACATAGGAGGTTGAGAAAGTACAGTTGTGTACACTTACCATAAATGTAGATGTTCGAGTGTATTCACTGTTGCAATCATCACATTTGGGTTATCCCTGCCAGGGTAGCCCTCGGCCAGCCCGAATACCAGAGGCTTAGCATTTCTGCATTGGTTGCTGTCACTTCAGGACTGATGTCAGGTCGTCAGTAGTATAAAGTAAGGCAGCCAACGCCATTACATCAGTTCTTCTTGCCCTAACCTGTCAGGAGCCCCCAAGTGGGATCCAAGTTCTGGTGGAATAACCCTACCAGTAGAAAGTAAATACCAATATGTCCCTTGTAAGGAAAGAGAAGAATGAAGAGGGGGCTGGAGGGAGGGAAACCAGGACTGCAACAGTGAATACACTCAAACATCTACATTTATGGTAAGTGTACACAACTGTACTATGTTCTTCATGTTTCACTGTTGCAGTCATCAAATTTGGGTTGATTCCCAAAGCTGAGGAAAAGGGTGGAGGCAGTCAAGGAAAAGGGGCTGGCTAGGATGCCCTGCAAGACTGCAGAAGCAAACCTTGCCCTGGATTTGAAGATAGGCAGGTGGCAATGTATGGTGAAGGTGTGAACAGATGCCCAGGTGGCTGCTCTGGTGGAGTGAGTCCTGACCCTCTGGGGGGAGGCTTTCCATGTTGTTTGTAGCAAAAATGGATGCAGTGTGCTATCCATTTGGAGATGGTTTGTTTGGAGATGGCTTTGTGCTCTGCCCCTGCAGCAAAGCTAACCAGCAACTGATTAGACTTTCTGAAGGATTTAGTCATGTCTAGATAAAATCTGAACTGTCTGTGCACATCTAGAGAGTGCAGGATCCTTTCCCCTTTGTTCTGTGGGTTAGGGAAAAAGGTGGGCAAATTAATGGATTGGTTGAGAGCCACGCTGGACACTACCTTGGGCATGAAGGATGGGCTAGTCCTGTGGGATACCCTGTCAGCATGGAAGATGATGAAGGGTTCCACAGCCATGAGTGCTTGCAGCTTGGAGACCCTTCTGGCTGAAGTGATGGCCAGAAGGAAAGCGGTCTTCCAGGAGAGAGATTTTAGCTCTGCTGAAAAGGCAGGTTCGAAGGGGGGAGGGTGAGCTTTTCCAACACAAGGTTAAGGTCCCAAGCTGGGGTTGGTGCTCTTCTGGGTGGCCTCAAGTTGCTAGCCCCTCTTAGGAACTGTTTGATCAGGGGGTGTGAGAAAAGGGGCTGCTCAGTGGGAAAATGAGCAGAGATAGCAGAGGCATGAATTTTAATAGAGGAAAAGGAGAGCCCACTGTGTATCAGGTCAACTAAGTAATCCATGATGAGAGGGAGGGAGGGAGGGCTGTGCTGTTTTGGCTCCCGTAGCCTGAATCCAGGTGCAGAACCTTTTCCATTTGTCAGCATAAGACTTCCTAGTGCTAGGGCATCTGGCCTCGCATATAACATCTAGAACCTGTTTGCTGAGGTTGGCAGATTGATTGGGGGTTAGGGAATAAGCCGAGCTGCCAAAATTAGTGTCTGCAATTGGGGATGCATGAATTCCCCTTCCCTCTGGGTCAGGAGGTTTGGAATCTAAGTAAGATGCCAAGGTGGCAGAGGGGACAGGCTACGCAGCAAGGGGTACCAGTGCTGGCGAGGCCAGTCTGGAGCTATAAGAACTGTCCTTGGTTTTTCCTCCTTTATTTTGAGCAGTACCCTGTGGATGAGAGGTAGTGGAGGAAAGGCATAGACTGATAGAATGACCCAGAGGAAGGACAGCATCCACTTTACAAGCCATGCAGTGATGCTCCCTGGTGCAGAACTTGCTGAGCTGATGGTTGGTGTGGGAGGCAAAGAGGTCAACCTTCGGGGTGCCCCATTTCTGAGTTATTAGGGCGAAGGTTCTTCTGTTGAGCTGCCACTCGTGTGGGTCCAGAAGATTTCTGCTTAAGTGGCTCGCCAGAGAGTTGAGAGAACCCGGTAGGAATTGTGCTAACAGGTAGAGTTGAATGGCAGAGACTGTGTGCCAAAGGGTCATGGCCAGCCTGCATAGGGGGGTAGCACTGAGTCCCTCCCTGCTTGTTGATATACCACATCACAGCTGAGTTGTCTGTTTTGATCAGGAGAGCTCCTGGGGAGAGAAGGGGCTTGAAAGCTGTCAAGGTGTGCTGGACAGCTATCACCTCTTTTTAGTTGATGTGCAGATGGATTTTATGTTGGCTCCATTTGTCCTGTAAGCATCTGCCATCCATGTGTGCACCCTAGGCATAATCTGATGCGTCTGTGGTGAGGGTCTGGGCGGAGTGGTGTGGTGAGAAAGGTAGTCCTTTGATGAGGGAGCATGCTGTTGCCCACCAAAGAAAATCTTTTCTGAGGCAAGGTATTATGGGTATAAGAGTCTCCAGGTCTTGAGAGTGTTGACACAAAAGGCTTTTTAGGTAACACAGAAGTTTTCTCATATGCATTCTGGCATATGGAAGGAGTAGAATGCAAGATGCCATGAGCCCCAAAGTTTGCAGGACTTTCCTTGCAGATAACTGGGGTCTGGTGGTTAGTTGAGAGAAGTGGGCTGTCAGGAAGGGTTGCATTTCTGGTATAAGGAATGGCATCTGGGAAGCTGTGTCCAGGCTTGCTCCCAGGAAGATAATCCTTTGGGTGGGTACCTGTTTGGATTTCTTTTCGCTGGTTGTGTATCCTAGGAAGGTTAATAGGGACTTTACAAAGGCCAGGTGCTTGAGTAGCTTTTCCTGGCTGTCTGCCTGAATTAGGCAGTCATCTAAGTATTTGTAAATCTGGATATTCCTTTGTCTGCAGAAGGCAATGGCCGGAGCCAGACATTTTGTGAAAACTCTGGGAGCAGCAGATAAGCCAAAGGGAAGCACAGAGAACTGAAAGTGCTGAGATCCTGCCCTGAAATGGAGGTATTTCCTGCATGATTCCCTAATAGGAATGTGCAGGTAGGCCTCCTTTAGGTCTAGGGTGGCTAGCCAAGCATCCTTGGAGAGCATGGGTAGCAGCTGCTGGAGGGTGAGCATTTTCAATTTTGGGATCACCAGGAAGGTGTTTAGAATGGATAGATAGAGGATGGGGCACCAGGTGCCCTCTTTCCTGGGTACCAGAAAAAGTCTGGAGTAGAAACCTTTCTGTTCTGCAGGAACATGCTCTACTGCCCTCAAGGAGAGCAGGGAAAGGACTTGCTTTTGCTCCTCTGCCCACTGACTTTGAGGTAGATCTAGGAACCCTTTTGGAGTTGGAAGAGTGTGGAAAGAAAATTTGTATCCCTGGGACACTACACTGAGAACCCAGCGTTCGTTGGTAATGGTGGCCCAGGTGTTTGGATAAAAGGAGAGTTTTCCTCCTAGGGGTAAGTGGAGGTGGGCAGAGGGAGGGGGTGGGAGAGTAGAGTCATTGCGAGTTCTTACCATAAAGGGGTGACTTAGAACTCCCTGGTTTTGAAGTGGAGGTAGTCCAGTGCTTAGATCTCTGCATTCCCTGTGGCTGCTGTCTGTGGGGTCTGGTTCCCCAGGATCTGGGCTGAACTGACCTGGTGGGAGCAGGAAAGGACCAGTGCTTGGAGGGACAATGCCTGCTGAACCTGGGTGGCTGGATCTGTAAGAAATCCTTAACTGTCTGCATAGATTTTGCTTTTTCTTCCATCCTTTTAAGACCTCTTCTGCCTTAGTGCCAACTAGGTTGTCTTTGTGCAAGGGGGCATACAACAATTTAGATTTAACATGGTCTGGCAAGGGCTGTTTCTTAAGCCATGGATGCCTTCTAAGGAAAGGACTGCTGCCCTGCAAGAAGCTTCTAGTCTGTCAAAACCACAGTGCAAAGTCTGTTTAGTTACTTGACTTGCAGAATGCATTATTTCTTGCAACTTTTTAGATTCTGCACAAGCAGGAAAGGAAGACATTTTTTTGTTTGAGAAGTTCCAGGGTATGTTGCTGACATTTTAGCATATGGAACTGGCAATTTAGTGCTCTGATAGCAAGAGTAGCCGAGGTGTATACTTTTTTACCCCATCTGTCTAGTACTCGGGAATCCCTATCTGAGGGAGTGGGATTCTTAGCAGAGGTTGCTTTAATTCCTTTAGGCCCTTGAGAAATTACCTCAGGGTCAGCAGTAGGATTTTTAAAAAGAAATTTGTGAGAGTTAGGGACTCTGTAATATCTGTCTGGTTTTCAGGGAGGGTGTCAGGAGTCGAGCTGGATTCCAGGAAAACATCCTCCACAACATCCAGGACTGGGGGGATGGCCAGGGGTCTGTGCTGTGGAAGATCTAAGAATTCCCTGAGTCTCTTTTTAGACTGAGGGTAATCCTGACTTTACCATTAGAAATGCTCCCTAAAGGTGTGAAGGGGTTTCCCCAAAGGAAAAATCCCCTGGGGGAGAGTCTGAAGGAATGGAATCCTCTGCATCAGAATCCTCATAAGAGAGGGGTTGTGTGCCTTCATACTCAGATACATCAGAGTCATCGGTCTCCTGTTCAGACGAAAAGTACAGTTGTGTACACTTACCATAAATGTAGATGTCTGAGTGTATTCACTGTTGCAGTCATTACATTTGGGTAATCTGCTGGCAGGTTGCCCTCAGTCGGCCTGAATTCCAAAGTCTTCGGTCCTGTGTCAGTTGCGGTCTCCTCTTCCATGACGTCAGGGGTATGAAACAAGCAGCAAACACCATTTTCTTTATTTTTTCTGCCCCAGGTATCAGGTGCCCCCAAAAAGTTAGCCAAAAAAAAAAAAAAAAAAAAAAAAATATATATATATATATGTATATATACATACATGCAACAATATAAACTTTACCTTCATCTACAAGCAAATACACCACATAGGTTGTAGAATATAGTGAAAGAAAGAGAAACTCTAGAATAAAAGGGGGATGGTGGGCGGGTAACCTGGACTGCAACAGTGAATACACTCGAAAATCTACATTTATGGTAAGTGTACACAACTGTACTATGTTCTTTGTGTTTCACTGTTGCAGTCATTACATTTGGTTATAATCCCAAAGCTATGGATGGGAGGCTGGAGCTAAACAGCATTAGGGGTGGCTATAAAGCAATGCAGAACTAGTGGCAAAGCCTGCCCTGGACTTAGAGTAGAGAAGCAAATGATAATGCTTTGTAAAAGTGTGAAGAGAACTCCAAGTAGCAGCCTCTAGAATGTCTTTGATTGGTACTCCTCTGAGAAAGGCTGCTGACTGACTGGCACAGGTATGCTATGGTGTAAGTAGCAGAAACAAATGCAGTGGCTTATCCACTTTGAAATAGCCTTTCCTTCTGATCCTGCAGCATATGTCACTAGTAACTGCTGAGTTTTTCTTAGAGCTTTAGTCCTGCTCAAGTAGAATCTTAGCTGTCTGTGTATGTCCAATGAATGCAGAATCCACTCCCCCTTGTTCTGCGGATTTGGATAAAAGGTTGGCAGATGAATAGTTTGGTTAAGAGCCACACTGGAAACCACCTTAGGCATAAATGAAGGATTGGTCCTCAGGGACACCCTGTCTGGGTAAAAAATGATAAAAGGCTCCACAGCCATGAGTGCCTGTAGCTCTGAGACTCTTCTTGCTGAAGTAATTGTCAGGAGCAGAGCTGTTTTCCATGATAAGAACTTTAGGTCTGCAGTAGCAGCTGGTTCAAATGGAGGCAGGGTGAGCTTTTCCAACACATAACTGAGGTCCCATGCAGGAACTGGTGATCTTCTGGGAGGCCTTGAATTGTTGGCCCCTCTAAGATTCTGCTTTAGTAAAGGATGAGAAAAGAGTTGTGGCTCTTAGTTGTAATGAGCCGAGATGGTGGAGGCATGGATTTTTATTGATGAAAAAGATAGGCCTTTGTCAAGCATCTCAGTCAAGTATTGTAAAATCTGAGGAATATTTGGCTCTGCTGTATCAGTTCCTTGTTGTGCTTGGTTCCAAGCACAGAATCTCTTCCATTTAGCAGCATAAAATTTTCTAATACTAGGCCTTCTGGCTTCCAAAATGACATCTATCACAGCTTTACTGAGAGGCGTTTGAATAACTACATGATCAGCCATGCTGCCAGGTTCAGTGTTTGGAGCGGATTGTGCAGGATTTGATTGTTTTGCTGGGACAGTAAGTGAGGTATTTGAGGTAAGTACCATGCTGGGAATTGAGACATGTTCCTTAGGATTGGGTACCAGTATGGGCGGGGCCAGTCCAGGGCAATTAGTATCATCTTTGGTTTCTCCTGTCTGACTTTTAGTAGTACCTTGGGAAGAAGAGGCAGGGGAGGAAAGGCATAAACTGATAGGTTTTTCCAACTGAAGGATAGGGCATCCACTTTCCATGCTTGTCCAGGATAAGTTCTTGTGCAGAATTTTTTCAGTTGATAATTTCGAGGAGAGGCAAATAGGTCTATGTCCAGTCTCCCCCATTTCTTTATTATCATGCTGAAGACTTATGGATCTAGTTTCCACTCGTGAGAGTCCATAAGGTTTCTGCTTACATCTTCTGACAGAGTATTTTGCTTTCCTGGCAGGAATTGAGCTTGAAGATGTACTTGCTAAGTCAATGCTGTGTCCCACAGTGCCATGGCTAGTCTGCAAAGTGGGTATGAGTGCGTGCCCCCCTGCTTGTTTATATACCACATCACTGTGGTGTTGTCCGTCTTTATCAGTAATTGTCCTGGATGAAGTAAGTCCTTGAAGGCTGTCAGGGCATTTTGAACAGCTAACATTTCTTTTTGATTGATATGCAGATGCATTTGTTTTGGGGTCCATATGCCCTGAATGCATCTTCCCGCCAGGTGGGCCCCCCATGCATAATCTGATGCGTCTGTTGTTAAGGTTTGGCTGGCAGGGGGTAGAGTGAAAGCCTGTCCCATGTTCTGGTGACATGCCTTTGCCCACCATAGAAACTCCTGTTGTAGGCAGGGAATGAGAGGAATCCTTGCTTCCAGACTGTGAGAATGTTGACTCTATAAACTTTTTAGGTACCACTGAAGTTTCTTCATATGCAGTCTTACATATGGAATCAGAAGGATGCAGTTTGCCATTAACCCCAAAGCCTGCAGAGTTTGTCTTGCAGATAACTGGGTTTTTGTTGCCATCAGTTTGAAGTAGTCAGTTGCCTTTGTTTTTCTGGCATGAAGAAAGCCATCTGGGTAGTTGTATTCAAGCTTTCACCCAGGAATGTTATCTTCTGAGAGGGTACCAGTTGTGATTTCTTTTCATTTATTGTGTACCCTAGGCATGTTAGAAGCCTTTTCACAAATGCCAGATGCTGAAGAAGAATGCCCTTGTTCTCTGCTTGAATGAGACAGTCGTCCAAGTAAAGATAAATTTGTATACTTTTTTGTCTGCAAAATGCAATTACTGGTGTCAGGCACTTTGTAAAGACCCTGGGCGCAGTAGATAAGTCAAAGGGCAGCGCAGAGAACTGGTAATGCATATTGCCAGCCTTGAAACGGAGGCATCTTCTGCACGTTTCCCTTATTGGGATATGCAGGTATGCCTCTTTTAGATCTAATGTCACCAGCCAAGCGTTCTTGCCCAGCATGGGCAGAAGCTGTTGTAAAGTTAGCATTTTGAATTTTGGAATGTCCAGGTATGTGTTCAAAATTGATAAGTCCAGTATTGGGCGCCAGGCCTTGTCTTTTCTGGGTACCAAGCACAGTCTTGAATAAAAACCTTGTCCTTTTTCCTGTTCTAGTACTGTCTGAATAGCCCCCATATCCATGAGGGACGTAACCTGTTTCTGTGCCTCTGCACATTTATTTTTTTGGCACATCCGGCCAACCGTTTGCCATTGGCAGAGTATGGAAGTGGAATCTGTATCCCTGAGATATTATGTTTAGCACCCACTTGTCCTGGGTTATTAACTGCCAATTTTGAGCAAAAAGTGCTATTTTTCCCCCTAAGGGTGCTGCCAAAAGGTAAGTGCTTGATGATGGCAGAGGGAAGTCACTGAGACTGTTTTCTGTAGGGTTGCGCTTTATCTCCTCCAGATTTGGAGGCAGAATCACCCCATTGCTTTGACCTGTAAGAATCTTGTGCCTGGTATCTAGAACCTTTAGGGCATCTGGATTTTCCCCTCTGAGCTCTGTTGGACACAGGAAAGGACCAATTTTTTGTAGGCCAGTGTCTACTGAATCTTGGTGGCTGAACTTGTAAGAAGTCTTTTACAGTTTCCATAGACTTAGCTTTGTATTCCATTTTCTTTAAAACCTATTCTGCCTTAATAACAGAGTATCATGCTGTAAAGGTGCATCCAGTAATTTAGCTTTTAACATGATCAGGCAAATTTTGTTCTTTTAGCCAGGCATGCCTCCTAATCACAGATTCAGTAACTGTGGCCCTGCAGGAGGCCTCTAAGAAATAAAAACCACATTGCAAAGTATGCTTTACAACTTGTTCTGCTGCATGCAATAATTCCAGCAATTCTTTATTTTCTGCACATTCAGAAATCAACATAATTTTCTGTTTCAGCAATCCCATAACATGTTGTTGATACTTGAGCATATGAAACTGACAGTTTAAGGCCCTAATTGCCAAGGTTGCAGATGTATAAACCTTCTTTCCCCATCTATCTGCCCTTGAATCTCTGTCATAGGGGGTAGGATTTTTTGCTGTTGAGGCCTTAACCCCCTTTGGACACTGTGAAATAGTTTCAGGGTCAGCAGCAGGGTTTCTAAATAAAAATTTGTGTGAGTCAGGGACCCTGTAATATCTGTCTGGCTTGCTGGGAGCCGGAGGTAAGGAGTCTGGAGTCAAGCTCGACTCCGAAAACACATCATCCACAATGTCTAAAACAGGAGGTATGGCTAAAGGCCTATGCTGAGGGAGAAGGAAATCCCCGAGTCTCTTCTTTGATTCTGAGAAATCTTGACTCTCCCAGTGAAAATGTTCCCGCAAAGAATGCAAGGTTTCTCCAAATGAATAATCCTCAGGAGGTGATGTAGATGGGATGGATTCCCCTGCTTCAGAATCCTCATAGAGAGGTATAGATAATTCCTGATCAGAAGAGGAATCAGAAGAAATAGAAACCTGATCTGAAGATTCATAATCAGTGTCTTGCCTAGGCCTCTTATCAGGAGGGGGTTGGGAACCCCCCTGATCAAGGTAATTAGGTCTTCAGCCATTTTGATCATCTGTTTTTTGGGCATAGAGGCCTGTGCACGTAGCTCATGCATCGTTTTTTTAGCTTTAGAAGTTGCTTTTGTCTTTGATTTTGAAGTTGGCGTCGGTTTTATATAAAAATGTTGAGGCCTGAATACACCCTCAGAAGCCGATGCCTGCTCAGCGGCTCCGGACCCATCCGAGGGAGAGACATCCGTAGGTACAATACTTTGAGAATCTCACGGTGTGCCGGACTTCACATGGGTCTCGGTAGGGGCCTGCGACTCAAAAGTAGCGGGTATCAGGGGCTGTGAAAGCGCCTCACTGAGTACCGGCGACTAGCTTAGAAGCTTCGTCGTCGGTTTGGACCTCGACAGTCTGTCTCTGTCCTTTCCTTTGCGGTTTTTGGGTACTCCGGTAGTCGGATTGCTATCAGACGACATTTCAGGTAGTTAAATCTGTTTCCAAAATATTTTGAGGCAAAAATATACCGATGCTTAATAGTGCGTTGGTTAAATCTAGCACAAAACCGACAGCCAGGCATGTTGTGATCAGGGCCTAGGCAAGGAATACAGTATAAATTAAAGTCCTTATGAGGTATTTGCTTCCCACAAGTAATACAATTATTAACTTTTTCTGACATCGGTATGGAGCAAGAAAAAAAAGTTTCCCCAACGGGGTACTTCGCTTTAGTGAAGACTTCAGTTCTGAAACTCGAACTCGAATATTTCAGGAGTCGGCCGACCGGCACTTGCGAACTGCTTCTGCTTCGGGCACCACACGGCAAGAAAGACTAAAGAAAATGGCGTCGGCTGCTTGTTTTATACCCCTGACGACCTGACGTCATGGAAGAGGAGACAGCAACCGACGCAGGACCCAAGACATTGGAATTCAGGACGACTGAGGGAAACCTGCCAGCAGATTACCCAAATGTAATGACTGAAACAGTGAAACACGAAGAACATCTATAGGGGACAGATCTCTTTCTTTTGGAAGGGGTAGCTTGGCTTCCCCTGATCAGCATGATAAGGTCTTCAGCCATTTTAAGAATTTGAGACTGAGGCAAGGAAGCAGGTACCCGAGACTGGGTCGTCGGTTTCTTGGGTGTGGTTCGTAACCTGGGCCTAAGAAACTTGGTAGTTTTCGAAAGAACAGTAGTCGTGAAAGAAGTTGGTTTGTGTAGAGAATCGGTAGTGCGAAGGACTCCTTTGGAAGCCAGTGCCTGCTCAGTGGTTCCGGACCCATCCAAGGTAGAGACGACCGCAGGATCCTTAGTCGAAGAGGAGTTTTGCAGCATACCGGACTCTGAAAGGGTCTCGGTAGCGGCCTGTGAATCCACAGATGCAGGCATCAGGGGCTGCAAAATCGCCTCACTGAGGACCGGAGGACTGATGACTAGCTTAACAGGAGCAATGTCGGTAAGTTTGGACCGGTGTGGTTTGTCTCTGTTTATCTTTACGTTTTTTTCAGAAGATCTGCTGTCGGTTGGCTTACTGAAGCTATATCAGAATTTGAGGACTGTAAGCGAAAATATCTAGCTATAATAAGGGCCCGACGACATATAGTTCTGGCATTGAACAAAGCACAGCAGCAACAGCGGGGGACGTCATGGTCTGGGCCTAAGCAAGTGAAGCATTAAGAATGAAAGTCTCGGTGTGGTATGTACTTTCCATAGACAGACAATTGTCAACTTTTATTGACATTGGTTAGTGCAAGAAAAAAGGATCCCCAATGGAGTACTTAGCTTTAGAAGACTTCAGCTTCAATTTGGAAGACAAAACTCAGGTAGAGGCTGACCGGCACTTGTGCAAACCGCTTCTGCTTCGGGCTCCATGGCAAGAAAGACTGATGTAATGGCATTGGCTGCCTTACTTTATACTACTGATGACCTGACGTCTGTCCTAAAGTGACAGCAACCGACGCAGAAATACTAAGCCTCTGGTATTCGGGCTGACCGAGGGCTACCCTGGCAGGGATAACCCAAATGTGATGACTGCAACAGTGAAACACAAAGAACGTCAGCAGGTTAACATAAGCCAGTTCCTCCAACTCTAATTTTGAGGTATCGGTTTCTCTCTGGGGAGAAGGCTTCCTTTTTATTTTAACAGAAAGTACGCCTACACAGATGGTTCTTTGGAGGATGGGTGCAAAGACTTCATGAACTCCATAAAATCATGGACTAATGAAGAGATCCTAAGCTGTGACATGAATGGTGGTTGGGGCTGAAACCCAGTCAGTAATGGCTGAGGTAAACTTACTAAATTCAGTTTGGGATTCAGTGTCTTCAGCCTCTGTTTGGGCATGTGGTCTGTCTTACAGGTTTCAAAACATAGGTAGCAATCTGAGACCTCATAGCAGTCTTCCTTGACTTCATCTTGAGCCGACAGTGGGAGGATACTTCTTTCTCCAGTGCTAACAATAACTCAAGTGATGGAACCTGAGGCCTATGATATGATCCCTGGACCAACTGAGAACTTAAATGTTTCAGTTCAAGAGGCTATACAGGGGGTTGTAGACATGGCAATATCCAGAGAGGTCACCCCGTGAGCACAAAGGGAGGCTATCAGACTACGAAGTTGTATCATTGGGCTCTTGAGCATCTTTGCACTCATGCATTCCTACATGGGTTTCTTTTTACTACAGTAGTAAGAAGAATGAGCAGGCACCATGGTTAAACTTTTTTTGAGGTATTTCTCAATGGATTCCACCCCACATTTAATAGACCACTGGATGAAAAAGGTACACTTCAGACAAATGAGCACCTTCTGTTCTGGGCCCAGGCAAATGGCAAAAATGTTGAAGTCCCTATGAGGTACTTGCTTCCTACATCTAATTTAATTTTCAGCTCTAGTCCTTGTTCACAATGCAAGGTAAGCAATACAAACATAAAAATTTCCTCAATGAGGTACTTAGCTGCAAACTCTGGCTTCCAGCCAACCTGATCGAATAAAGATGTAACAGTAGTATACAAGATGTTCAAAAAACTGTGGAAAGAAAGCTCTGAAAATGGTGCTAGTCAAAAACTCTCTATAGCACCAATGCCTTGATGTTGGTAGGGGAAGAGTCTCTCTACTGATCCTGGAGAGGTAAAGGTGAAAGGTCTGGTATTCAGACTGGCAATGAGGCTTCTGTGGAAAGAAATCCCAAGTATCAGTACTGCAACAGCGAATCAAACATTCTATGAATCCTTAGACTACCTTTCCAAGGACCTTGCTCTATGGCTCTGCTACAGAAACCCTCTTGGCCCATTTCTTCCAGGGATAGCTAATCAGTCCTGGGCTGAGTGAGAGTCCAACAGCCCATTAATTCTCACCTGGGAATCCAAAACAGCCCTTCTGTTCCTTGGCAAGTATCGGGTGGTAGGGAGTGGGCTAGCTTCCTGGTCCTAGGGGTGGTCTTTGCTCTCCCCATTGACAGCAGCCCACTACTATCATCTGAGGTGAAGAGTACCATTGCATGCTGAATTCCCTTCAGTTTTACTAGTGCAAAGCACCAGGACAAAGCAGACTTGGCTTGTTTGAACTCCACTAGTTAACAGTTGGTGTTCCCACAAGGTGTCACCCTTGTGGCAAGCCACAGCCACCTTCCTTCCCCAAGGATGGGTGAAGCCAGCAAAGGCTTCTCATTCCCATCCTCCCCAGAAGATACTACAGGCACCCGAGATGCTTTGCATCTCCTGTGGTGTAGTCAGGGCTTTATCCCTGTAAGCCATGGAGTTATAGCTAAAACATTTAGCTTTAATCCTCCACAATAACTACTAGACATCACTGTTCAAAGAGCAGCCCTTTGGCAAGGGCAGTGCACCCAAAAATGAACACTTTCATAGTCTGTTTTGTGTCTGAGAAACACATTTCAACTAGCCCCACACCTGAAAGGGCTTCAACCACTCTAAGCAGACACCAGGACAAATGTTCTGCCTTCCTTATGCAAAGGCCACAGCTGGCAATGCCTCAGGGGCAGGAATATGACTAATCTTAAGACAGACTCCTAGCCAGGGAGATACCACACTGCAGCTCTCTCTCCACGTTAAGAGGCTGTTAAAATGTCAAAGTTAATAAAGAGATGTTTTTCATTAGGGCACTTTTGCAGTATTCCTGACTTATGGGACAAATCCAGTCAAGGATATTGCACGTTTGGTCCATCAACAAAAACTTAAGCATCTTCCTCTCGTGCTGTATGTCCAGGTTATGACCTAAGCTTGAGATAAGATGCTAGTCCCTAAAGAATGTATGGGCATGAAAATCATCAGAACTTTCTTGTCACCAGTCCTAAAATGAAGACTTCATTTCTATCATGGTCTGTCAACTACCATCAGCCATTTCAGCTTGTCTGCCTGTTGATCCCCCTTCTTTCTTCATGTTATAAGGTCAATTTCTAAAGGTGTTCTCAACTTCAGGCCACCAGAAAACCTATTCCTCCCCTTTGGGAACCAAATTATGTTCTTGAAGAGATAATTTTGTCTCCTTTGAATCTGCTACATCTGCTTCCTTAATTTTTTTTAACACCTTTAATAAATTAGCAATTTTAAGACAAAGGCAAGCATATGCTTGTATAAAAAAATCATGTTAACATATTCACAGTTACGAACATTTTACATCACATTTTTTACACAATCATCAATTCAACATTAATACCAAAGCATAAAAGGTCACACAGACAAACCATTCAGTAAAAAAACTGCAAGATAAACCCAACCAAGCTAGAGTTTTCACTGTGTGATACCTTAAACTTCCTGTAATGGAGGTCTACGGCACAGCCCTTAACTTTTTTACTTTTTAAGTCTTTATGATTACATTCAGACCAATAAACCCAAACCCCACTAGTTGTGGACTTGCATGTTTCGGCTTTTTTACTGACCTCATCAGCACAGCATTAAGTGGACAATTTGGCTATACTACAGAAACACATGGTCTTTAAACCCAGCCGATGCCCATAAAAGGAGTGCCTGCAAAATATCCCAAATAGCATCTAAACCATCAATCCAACATTACATAAATTGCTCAATTCCTGCCTTCCCTTAAATCTGACACCTCCTCTAAAACATTATTCTGCACGTATTGTCCCCACAATTTCTAATTTTTTCTATGTAAATTACTCCTTTTTCTAAAGATTCCACTTCCAGTGCTTTCATCTCTGTTACAATATTAACTACGCCAAATACAATTCCTAAATCTTCCAGACTTTGTTGCATGTTTCGGAGCCATACATATGCCTTTCCACTGTTTTCTTGTGAATTGCTTATCCAGTCTCTCTTCCCAATCTTTTTTAGTCTCCTCTGATTGATTACTATAGTTACGGTGTAATATTTTATACCCGCTACCAATTATCCCTTTTTTAACAGTAGCTTTTGTTCTAGTCAACTAAAAACTCTTGTCACTGCAGGTCTTTCATTTAGGAGTCCCCTATCCCGTCGTCCTCTATGTCTATACTTTGATAGAAATCCGTGATAGGGAGGGCAGTCTCTAGACTGCAGTCCAAATATCTTCTTGACCTCTCCCCATTCAATTACCTTTCCTTCTCTAGTTATTTGCTCTAAATACCTTGGTTCTTTGCCAGTTTTTCCAGTAAATTCCAGCCTCCTCTTACCTATTCTCTGTACCCCCAATTGCAGTCATCCCTATCAACAGAATCTTTCTCTATCCTCATGTTGGCTTAGTTCTTAGAATACTTTCTGCTACTTTATTAATATAATATTCAATATGCTGCTGTTATTCTCCTAAAGGATTTGCATCCAAAATCCCACTCTCTTTATTTGGGAAGTTTCCCCCTGCTTCATCATCATCACTTTCCAATTTGAATTCTAGCTTTCTGCTTGTATTACGTATATCAGCCCAAACTCTGTAGCTCTAAAATATCCCTTCAGATCAGGTTAATCCTAAACTACCTTGTTCTATTGGAAGGATCAACTTACTGCACTTGGCCCCTGCCTTCTTCCCTTTCTAGATTCCTAGATAAAAGCCTTCAACTTTTTGTTAATTACGGTGTTACAGGTCCTCCTCTGGTTGATAAAAATATGCCTGACCTGTATATAAAACTAAAGGGACTAAAACATTTTTACTGCTATCTTGCTATCCATAAACAAGAGCTTAGAGTTTCTCAGTTTTTATATTATCTTTTGTTTAGTCTCTTCCAACATATCCTTAGCTGCCATACAGAATGCTTTTTAACCCATACTCCTATATTCTTCACTTTATCATGTACCCATACATATGGGTATTGCTGAACCAATTCATGTGCGCATACAGATCCCCTTCAGAAGCTCGAAGTTTCAAAACTTAGAGCTTCAAAAGGACAAGACCATGAGATCGAAGTTTTGAAACTTCGAACATTTTGAATGGAGATTGCAGTAAACGGTATGGGATATTTACCGTTTTCCTCACTGTAGTGCAATCTCAGAGTTGGTATATTTAATTAGCAGGGGGTGTGGAGGCACAGAGGGGCTTGCCCCCCTGGAAAAACATAAAAAAAGTTTTGCTTCTCTTTTTTTTATTAGGTTTCAAAGTTTCAAAACTTCGATCTAATGGTCTTGGCTGTCTGAAGTTCAAAGTTTTGAAACTTTGAGCTTCTGAAGTAGATCTGTGGATAGATAGCTTACAGTTATAGCCTTTGTTTTGTCCTCATTAATTTTATACCCCCCCCCCCCCAAAAAAAAAATTAAACTGTCTCAGAATGTTCCACAGCAATGATGTCCTTTTCTGGTTTTACAAGGTACAAAATAATATCTGCAAATAAAGGCAATTTTGGTTGATTACGATCCCAATTATATCCTTGAATTTCTGAGCCCCTTATTTCTTTGCCAATGGCTTTAAAATACTTCAAATAACAAAGGGGAAAGAGAATATTCCTACCTAATTCCTGTATTCAGACACAACTTATGAGAGAGGAACTCTCCCACTTTAAATTTTTGCCTCCGATCCCTCATATATCCTCCTAACTAACCTTATTATTGCATCAAGGAATGCACATGGTTCCACTGCCCTACTCAAAATCCAGGCTTACTGTGTTGTATGCTTTTTCGGCATCAAGACCTACCAACAGTGGTATTTTTCTTGCATTCTGCTTTCCTCAGGATTTTCACTGTTCTATTAGTGTTGTCAAATGTTGGTCTACCCTCCACAAAACCGCACTATCTATCAATTTTGGCAACACCTTTGCCATTCTTTTAGATATTGCACACAAAAAGTTTATAATTATGATTTAAAAGTGAAATGGGCCTATATGATGCTGGGTCTGATGGGTCATTACTATCTTTAGGTATTACAGCCACTTCACCTTTCTTGTAGGATGCTGGTGCTTCCCCTCCTTTAAAAATACTGTTAAACAAAACCTTCCAGATCTTTATCACATTCTGTCCCTCCTAGCTTCCAAACTTCCATAGGAATACCATCAATTCCTGAAGTCTACAGCCTGATTATAAGTCACAGTTTTTAATCTCATTTCCTCCTATCTTAACCGTTAATTGTTGATATTCATCTTCCTCTATCCTTGACATACTTAAGTCTTACATAAATATTTCCATTTCTGCTTTTTTTTTCACTTCTACATTCCTCTGATTTATATACATTTTCATAAAATGTCCAAAATATTTCTAATACCTATACAGAATCTCTGGTTATTTTTCTTGTCACAGCCTCCCTAAATTTGGCAACAACCTTTTCTACTTTCTGTGGCCCAAGTCATTGTGCTACAGAGTCATTATCAGAAACAGCTGCTTAAAAGCAATCTTTCTAAACTCATGCATATTATCAAGACATTCACTTATTTTTTTCTTTCTCATTCTGCAGTTGCACCTCTTCTTGTTCTGTGACATTCCCTTATTCTGCAATATTTTGTCAGCCTCTGTAATTAATTCTTGTTACTTTTTAACCAGATCTCTCTGTTTTATTTCTACCCTGTTTTTAAACTACACTTTAATTTTATCCCACTCACTAGCTAGAACTGTCACTCTTCTTATGTGCATTAAGAAGATGTTGAGGTTTGGGTGTTCGTTTAAGTAGTTTATTGTGCATTAATCTGGTTACCAGTCTCATCTAATACTTAGTGCAATATTCACCATCACTGTAACTTATAGGCCATCTAGGGCAATAACAATGCAGTAAAATATCTCTTCTTTCAGTTCAATACATGTTGCAAATTCATAAATTAACCATAGTGCAATGCTCTAATGTTCACAGTGCAATACCCTAATGTCCCTTTCTGTGCAAGGATCAATGTAAAGTACCTGTGCAACACTAAAGTCTCATGCAAGTAAGTGGTCACTTCAAAAAGTGTTAAAATGTGTTTCTAATTATGTGCAACATTAGTCTATCTGCATGTTGGTGATGTAACAGCAAGATGTTATATGTGTAAAGGTCTGCGAAAATGGTCTATATGCTGTCTGCACATTGAGTCCAGAGACAGAATTTCATTCAATTTTTGCTCGAGTGATTTCTGAATGACAATAAAGTTTACTTTGACTTTATTATATACAAATACATCAGGATGGATGGCAGGAACATTAAACTTTGACTACATACTTGCATGCTCACACTGTTCAAGAGATCTGACCAATGGATGGGAGATCGAGAGAGATATACCCCAGGGATTACCTCAGTGTCACTCAACAGGACAGGCGCAAAACAAAAGAAAGAATCCCCCCATACTAAAGGGGTACGCGTGCTAAAAACTATGGGCTAGGCTTGTAAATGCCCTCGGGCAGATAGCCTAGTATGAACCTATGAACCTATGAACTGGCTGCTCACTCAAAATGGCACTGTTGCTTGCACAAGTTCAGTACTTATATGCACGTGCTAGCTCACTGGAAAGCTTCTTAAAGGTATATCACACACACTGATCTACATCCTCCCTGTTTATGGAGCTGTCTCATATAAACAAATGACATTTCAATAGGCATGAAATGTATACAGACACTAATAAAAAAACAACAGTGATGTCCAGGTTGCAATGTATCTGGAACTGTTCCCTATTAAATCAGCAAATGCTTAATATAGTGAACGCTGTTTAATCGAACCCTTTTAATCAAAATGGCGGAATCCTGAACACATGGAACAGCAAATTTTTTCCCAGGGAAAAAAATCACTGGGCCATTTTTGGGACTTTGCCATTTCCTCCACTGTGGTGCGATCTTGGAGTTGGTATATTTAAGTAGGGGGGTGTGGGGGGCAAAGCCCCTCACTTTTTTTTTTTTTTTTTTTTTTACAGAGCAGCGATTTTTTCCCTGGGGAAAAAAAAATGCTGTTCCATGTGTTCGGCATTTTGCCGTTTTGATATTTTAGGGTCAATTATACAGCGTTCGCTATTTTAAGCATTCACTGTTATAATATATACCCTCTGGAACTAGGTTTTGAGATGTGACCTGATCTCGTGACATAATAGGACTGGGTTTAGCAACAGGGACATTCACTGGGGGAATGTTCTGCTTGTGGACTCTCGGAGATTTTCTCAGGAACAGGGATTGCTGATGGAATGTCCTCTGGAACAGGAACATTGGACAAATCATTCTCAGAACTAGAGTCTTTGTCACAGGCAAGATGCTGTAACACTGGTTCGGACACTGGTAACAAATGCTTCCAATTTCATCTTTCTACTCCTTGTGATTCCACAATGTACGATCTCGGCTCTTGACAAACTTTTCACAAATCGACATGTGCATCCTTACTATATCTCCCCTTTCTCAATAAACTGAGCGTTTTGCTGTTTTATCATACTAAGACATCTGGGACAAACGCTTTTTCAACAGTTGGGCTTTTACTGCTTTGTTGTTCTTTGCACTTGGAACCAACAAATTACTGCTGACTGGTATTGTGGTTCTGATTTGTCTCAACACAGGTCTCTGGGCAGGTGAACCAAGATGATTATCACGAGGAATGTTTCTGAGATTTAACAAGTTTAGAAAAACACTGGTATGGTCACATCTGGAATTCTCGGACAGCTGTTTTGCACTTTGAACTGCATGTTCTGCCAAGACATTTGACTGAGGGTATTCAGGACTACACGTAAAATGAAAAAAGTCCCACTCTTCTGCAAATTTCTTGAACTAATGACTTGTAAACTGTGCACCATTGTCAGAAATAACTCTGTGCGGACTACCATGGACATAAAAATGTTGCTTCAACTTAGTAATGACAGTACTGGAAGTTAGGTTAGGAAGTAGGTCAATCTCGAAATAATATGAATAAGACTCTACAAACACCAAATAATGTTGACCATTCCACTCAAAGATATCTGTGGCTACTGTCAACCAAGGTAGTTCAGGAATCTGGCTTAAATGAAGTGGTTCCTTTTGTTGATGCATCCTTGTACTATAACAAACTGAACAAGATGAAAGTACTTTCTCAATATCACTTGACATAGAAGGGCAAGATACTAGACCTCTCGCCCTTCTTTTGGTAGAATCAGTTTCTGGGTGGCCACGATGCAAGATCTTAATATACTCTTGTTGCAAGAATTTTGGAACAATCACTTTAGGACCTTTCATGATACCATTTCATGACAAAATCTCATCTCTGTATGGAAAATATGGTTACACTTCTACTGGTAAACAAGATTGCTCTTCGACTAATAAAGTGGTCAGCTTCTGGAGAACTGGATCTGAAGCTGTGTGAGTTCTGAGCTCCTCAAGACTTGTGGGAGAAAAATTTCTCACTTCCATGACTTCAAAATCAAGTTGCTTACTGTTGTGCTGTTCTGTGGTTTTTCTGGGTGATCTGGATAAGGTATCAGCAAGATAAAGAAGATTGCCTTTTGTGTAGACAAGAGTGAAATTGTACTTTTCCAATTTTAGCATCATGAGTTACAATCTAGCTGGAGCTGTATGCATAGGGTTTCTCAAAATAGTAACTAGAGGTTGATGATCATTTTAAAGCTGGATAGGTCCACCATAAATATAATCATGGAACTTTGAACATGCAAACAATTGCCAAAAGTTCTTTCTCAATCTGGGAACACTGTATTTCACTCTGGGTAAGAGTTCTCGATGCATAGGCTACTGGTCTACCCTCTTGACGAATGACTGCATCTAGTCCAAACTTAGAAGCATCACAGGAGAGAGTAACTAGTTTGTGGACATCATAGAAGCTGAGAGTTGGTGGACTAGCAATTTTTTGTTTTAGACATCAAATGCTTTTCGGTGATATTTGACTATGACCAAATTACATCTTTGCGTGTCAGCTCTTGTAATGGTGCTGAAAGTTGGCTTAAATCTGGAATGAACTTGACTAGATAGTTGACCATGCCAAGAAAACATTGTAGGGCTTGGGCATTCTCTGGAACTGGCATCTCAAGAATTGCTGTTTACATGGAAGGATCTGGTCGTAAGCCAGAAATGGTAAACAAGTGACCAACATAAATTACTTCCCGTAGCCTGAATTTGCACTTCTGAGGATTCAGCTCAAGATTCACTTCACGTGCTCTTTCCAGAACTTTCTTGAGGTTTCTATTATGTTCGACTTCACCATTGCCTCCTACTAGAATATCATCTACTATAATAGCACAGGGATAGCCAGAAAAAAAATGCTCCCATCGCACACTGAAAGACTTCACTGGCAGAATTTATCCCAAATGGCATTCTCAGAAATCTGTATCTTCCAAATGGCATACTGAATGTGGTCAACAATGAATATTTTTGGTCAAGCAAAATTTGCCAAAATTAACTCTTTGCATCCAGGACAGAAAAAACAGTGGCTTTTGGCATGAGGGCAGCAACCTCTTTGACTGTGCACATTGGATGATGAGGCCTTTTTAATGCTTTTTTCAGATATCCTGGATCAACACATTCTGATATCATCTGAGCTTTCCTTATGAGCTACTACCATGGAGGATACCCATTCAGTAAGTTCTTCTACTGGACAAATTACACCTAGCTGCACCATTTTGTCTAGCTCAGATTTGAGACTGTTCTGCATAGCTACTGGAACTTTCCGTGCTGGTCTGACAACTGGGCTGACCTCTGGGTCTAACTTTATAGAGTACACGACTGGTAGTTTGCCTGCAAAAATATCAGCATACTCGGAAAAAATTGTTTGGACAAAATATGAGCAGTTGTCATGCAAGCTTACATGGTGAATCTCTTTACTAAGTGAAAGCAGTCCCATTTTCAAAATGTCTCTGAGGCCTAATAATGACTGCACAGGTTTTTTGACTATGGAAAATTGCAAGTCTTAGCTGCTCCCAGCAGAGTAACATGAAAGCACTACTGAGCCTTCAGTTTGAATCTCTTTACCACCATAAGCAAAGTACAGTTTTGTACCTACCATAAATGTAGATGTCCGAACAGGATAGCATCTGCAGTCATAACAAATGGGTTGTCCTGTCGTCAGGCAGCCCTTCGGTCGGCCGGATTCCAAAGTCTGGGTCCGCCCGCTGATGTCGCACTTCACCCGACGTCATCTCTGCTGGTCTTCGGGTATAAAGGCATCAGCCGACGCCATTTTCCTCAGTGTTTCTTGCCCCAGATGCCAGTTGCCCTCTTGGAAAGCTAAATTTTGGATAAATGCCAATGTTTCCAAAACAGTAGAAGGTAAACACAAAAAATAAGCATGTATGTACATATATACAAACAAATACACCATAAGAGACTCCCCCCCAGCTAGCTATTAGGAGGGTAAATACCCTAGGAGTACCACAGAGGGGAAGGAGGGTGGGTAATCCTGACTACAGATGCTATCCTGTTCGGACATCTACATTTATGGTAGGTACAAAACTGTACTATGTCCTTCAAGGATGCATCTGCAGTCATAACAAATGGGTAGAATACCATAGCCAAACTAGGGAGGAGGAAGAAGAATTATGGTGTAGTTAGGATCCCTTGCAGTACAGCAGTGGCAAACCCTGCTCGGGATCTAGAGTATAGAGGTAAATTATAATGCTTGGCAAATGTATGCACGGAGGTCCAAGTAGCCGCCTCAATAATGTCCTTGGTTGCCACTCCTCGTAAGAAAGCTGTGGTAGTGGCTGTAGCCCTTGTAGAATGAGGTCTTATGTTCTGTGGAATTGGTTTTCCATGGTAGGAGTAACAGAATCTTATGCAATTTCCTATCCATTTGGAGATTGTCTGTTTGGAAATTGCTTTTCCTTCCCTTCCTGTTGCATAGGCTACTAAAAGCTGGTCAGTTTTTCTGTCACCTTTGGTTCTGTCCAGGTAGTAGCGTAACTGTCTATGTACATCCAAGGTATGCAGCAGTCTTTCCCCCCTGTTCTGTGGATTGGGAAAGAAGGTAGGTAGGTGGATTGCCTGGTTTAAAGACACTCTGGATACCACCTTGGGCATAAATGTAGGATTAGTTCTCATGGACACCCTATCTTGATGGAAGATTAGGAAGGGTTGTACTGCCATTAAGGCCTGTAGTTCGAAACCCTCCTTGCTGAAGTAATTGCCAGTAGGAAAGCAGTTTTCCATGATAGGTGTTGAAGATCTGCTGTTGCTGCTGGTTCAAATGGAGGGAGTGTCAATTTTTCTAGCACAAAGTTCAAGTCCCATGCTGGTAATGGTGGTTTCCTAGGAGGTATTACATTCTTGATCCCTCTGAGGAACTGCCTGAGTAGAGGATGCGAAAAGACAGGTGGATCAAGCTGTATTCTGCTGAAATAGCTGATGCATGTATCTTGATGGAGGAATAGGACAGGCCTGTATGTAGAAGCTCTGCCAAGTACTCCAGGATGTTAGCAATATCTATGTTCAACACATCTTTTCCTCTTTCAGTACTCCAAATGACAAACCTTTTCCATTTTCCTGCATAGTTCCTTCTTGTTGAAGGTCTGCGGGCTTCAAGGATAATGTCTTTAACCCTTTGGGATAGGTCTGGGTTAGTTGCTGCTATGTGATGTTCCAGGCAGTCAGTTGCAAGGTTTTTAGGTTTGGGTGCATGATGTTGTAGTTGTTCTGAGTTAACATCAAAGGCATCAGGGTATTGACCACATTCTCCCTGAGACATGCTCCTCAGCAATGGATACCAGTGTTGTCTTGGCCAATTCGAGCTATCAGGATTATCCTTGGACGTTCCTCTCTGATTTTCAGTAGTACCTTGTGCATCAAAGGAAGAGGTGGAAATGCATATGCTGTCAGGCCTTTCCAACTGAAGGATAGAGAGTCCACCTTCCATGCAAGTGGGTGGTATGTCCTTGTGCAGAATTTTTGAGCTGGTGATTGAGTGGGGATGCGAATAGGTCTATTTGTGGCATTCCCATTTCTTTGTGATGGCCTTGAAGATGTCCGGGTGTAGCATCCATTCGTGAGCATCCGAGGTGGTTCTGCTTAACATGTCTGCTAGGGTGTTTTCTTTTCCCGGCACAAATATTGCCTGTAACTGGATGTTGTAGCTCAGAGCCATATTCCAAAGGTCCAGAGTCATTCTGCATAGGGGTATGAATGAGTGCCTCCCTGTTTGTTGATGTACCACATGACTGTGGTGTTGTCTGTCCTTATCATTAAATGGCCTTCTTTGAGGAATGGTCTGAATTTCTGGATTGCTAGTTTTACTGCCAGCATTTCTTTTTGGTTTATGTGCAGGTGCAGCTGGTATGGAGTCCACAATCCTTGTATGCATTTGTCCAACATGTGCGCCCCCCAGCCTAGGTCTGAGGCGTCCGTTGTGGTGGATTGGCTTGCTTGAAAGTTGTGGAAGGGCAAGCCTGGGTTTGACTGGCATGCTTGAGCCCACTATAGGAACTCCTGTTTCAGGCATGGGATTAGTGGGATTTCGGTTTCTAAGCTGTGCCTGTGTTGAGACCATAAATTCTTTAGGTACCACTGTAGCTTTCTCATATGCAGTCTGGCATGTGGGACCAAGATTATGCATGATGCCATGAAGCCCAAGGCCTGCAGTACTTTTCTTGCTGTTAGTTTGTTCTGCTTTGTTAATGCCAAGAAGTAAAGAGGGAGCTGTTTTTGTTTTTCTGCAGTTAGGAATGCCATTTGTTTTACTGTGTCCAATTCGCACCCAAGAATGTTCTTGTTTGGGATGGTATCAGTCTTGACTTTTGTAAATTGACTGTGTATCCCAGTGCTTGTAGTAAGCAAATGACTCTTTGTAAATCTGTTGTCAGCTTGCTTTTGTTGTCCGCTTGTAACAGGCAGTCGTCCAGGTATGGATAAATTTGGATTCCTGTAGCCTGCAGTGAGCGATTACTGATGCCAGGCATTTTGTGAATACTCTGGGCGCAGTAGATAAGCCAAAGGGCAATGCTGAGAATTGATAATGCTCTGATCTTGCAAGAAATCTGAGGTATCTTCTGCAATTTGGTCGTATGGGGACGTGCAGGTATGCCTCCTTGAGATCTAGAGTTACCAGCCAACACTCCTTGCCCAGCATGGGAAGAAGTTGCTGTAGGGTCAGCATTTTGAATTTTGGGACAATGATGTATGTGTTTAAGACGGACAGGTCGAGAATAGGTCTCCAACTTTTCTCTTTTCTTGGTACTAGGAAGAGTCTGGAGTAGAATCCTTTGCCCTGTTCTGTTACTGGTACTCTTTCCACAGCTCTCATCTTTGTTAATTGCGCTATCTGCTTTAGAGCTTCTGTTTTTTGATTTGGAGGTAGGTTTGGCATTCCTCTTTTTACTGGTAAGGTGTGGAAGTGGAACCTGTAGCCTTGGTCTATGGTTTGCAAAATCCACTTGTCTTTTGTGATATAGTGCCAATTTTTCGAAAATAAGGCCAACTTTCCGCCTAAAGGTGCTGCTATTTGCTCCCCGGTAGGCGGTGTCAGAGCCAAGTCACTGTGATTGTCCTGTTGCAGTGGCAGTGGTTGTGTCTGTGCCTCGGTTATTGAATTGCCACTGTCGTCCTCTGTAGGCACCTCCTCTGGATTGATTTCTGCCTCTAGAGCGTCTATTCCTGCCTCTTTGAGATTTTGAGGAGTCTGGAAAGGACCAATTTTTGGCAGGCCAGTTCCTGCTAAACCTTGGGGGCTGAACCTGTAAGAAATCCTTAACTGTTTGTACAGATTTTGCCTTCTCTTCCATTTTCTTCATTACTTGCTGAGCAGGTGTACCAAATAGACTGGCCTTATCCATAGGAGCATCTAACAGCTTTGCATTAACATGATCCGGCAAGACCTGTTCTTTCAACCATGCATGCCTTCTTATCACTGTGCCAGTCATGGCTGATCTAAATGAAGCCTCCAGTGCATCATAGCCACATTTTAAAGAATGGTTACTAACCTGCTGAATGTTATTCAACATTTCTAAAACATATTTCTTATCTAAGGAGTCATCAGAGGACAGCTTCTTAGTTAACTGATCAAGCATAAACTCTTGGTATTGGATCATATGAAACTGACAGTTTAAAGCTCTAGCTGAGAGAGTAGCAGAGGTGTAAACTTTTCCCCATCTCTAAGGACCTGGATTCCCTTTCAGAAGGAATAGGGTTTTTGCTGAGGTCGAGGCTACTGCCTTAGGCCCCTGGGATATAGTCTCAGGATCTGCAAGTGGGGCCTTGTATAGGTGGTGATGAGTGTCTGGTACCCTGTAAAATCTATCTGGTTTGGCAGGGGCTGGAGGTAAAGTATCAGGAGCAGTGCAAACATCATTAAATGCATCATCCACAACAGGCAGTACTGGAGGTATAGCTAAGGGCCTATGTTGTGGTAAGTGCAGAAATGTCCTAAGCCTTTTCTTGAATCTGAGAAATCTTGTCCCTGCCATTGGAAATGTTCTCTCATGGCATGTAAGGTTTCCCCAAAGGAAAATTCCTCTGGTGGAGAGGCAGATGGAATGGATTCTTCAGCATCGGAATCTTCATAAGTAGAAAAAGGAGCCTCTGGCTGATCTGTAATGTCTGAGTCATCCGAAGAATCATCAGAGGACACTGGCTCGGGGGGCTCTGCTCTAGGTCTCTTTTCTTGGGCTGAGAGGCCCTGTCTGGGTGAGATTGGGATCCCTAATTAAGGATATTAAATCCTCTGCCAGAGTAAGCATTTGTGAACTAGAAGTGGGCCTGTGTGAGGGGGGCTTAACAGGCACTGATTTAACAGTTTTGGCTGCTTTAGCCCTGGCAAAAGCCTTAATAGACATGGCTGCAGTAGGCCTAGCAGCACCACGTGCTGGGGTAGAGACATCCAAAGGGATGGTGTCTGATAAATCACTAGGAACCACAGTAGTAGGCAAAACTTCTGAGGCCGATTCAACTAAGGTAGCAGGAGCCTCAGTAGTAGTCATGGATTCGGCTGAAGATTGACGGTTTTCTCGGTTTCGCCAGAAACCAAGACACTGGGGGCTTGCTTAACCGTGGTTTCGGCCGAAACCGCGGACCGCAAGTGTCGGTCTTTTTCTTTGCGTTTTTTAACAATTTGGGTAGTCGGAGGATCCGACGGCATAATGTACGCAAAATCTGAGCCGAAAAACTGTTCAGCAAACTCCGACCGACGCCTAAGCGTTCATCGGTTGAAGGAAGCACAGGCCGAACAGGCTGCTACGTCGTGGTCTGGGCCTAAGCAAGGCAGGCAGTAAGAGTGGAAATCTTTATGAGGTATTTGTTTCCCACAAGTTAAACAGTTATTGACTTTTTCTGACATCAGCTGAGGCAAGAAAGAGTCCCCAACGGGTACTTAGCTTTTAGAAGTCTTCGAAGTAGTATTCGGTAGTAGTAATCTCTGGATCTGACCGACCGGCACTGCGAACAGCTTCTGCTTCGGGCGCCACGCGGCAAGAAAGACTGAGGAAAATGGCGTTGGCTGATGCCTTTATACCCGAAGACCAGCAGAGATGACGTCGGGTGAAGTGCGACATCAGCGGCCGGACCCAGACTTTGGAATCCGGCCGACCGAAGGGCTGCCTGACGACAGGACAACCCATTTGTTATGACTGCAGATGCATCCTTGAAGGACATCAAGCTTCCTACACTTTGTCAAGTCAAGTTGTTCTGCAGCTTTTACTCTAGCAAATAATTCTGCTGACATAACATTGCACTTTAAGCCAGTATCTACTTTGAGCTCTACAAGACTCCCATTATTCCAAACAATCCAAATGATTTTGTTCTTTGCCCACAAATGTACTGCATTGACTGTTGCACCAAGTACAGACACACCATCAACATAAAAAGTACAGTTGCAGCTTTCTAATTTATCAACCTGCCTCTTGGAATGTCCTCTTTTAATAAAATAATGTATCTTATTTGATTTACAAAATCTTTTGAAATGATTCCACTTATTGCAAGAATGACACTGCTGACCAAAAGCTAAGCACTTTTCCTCTTTTGGGCTTGTGTTTTCCATCACAATTATGACAGTTAACCATGAAGCTGGGTGGGGGCACATGTTTTGACTTTGCTGACTCACCCTTATGCTTCACTGAGCATTCCCTGGAATTTGCTGGAAAGACTTGGGGGTTTCCCAGGGACTATTACAGGACCTGCAGTAGCTGCCATGTGCTTGGACCAGTTTCTTTTAACCACATGCTGCATACTATCAACATGAGCTTTGTCACTGTGCTTTCCGCAGCTATTCTCATTTGTAAGCATACTTGTGCACCTTTCTGTAAGCTCGTATATCCGACAAATCTCAATGGCATTATTTAAAGTTAAATCACTGTCTTGAAGCAAAATCTTTCTCACTGTGTCATTATTAATACCACACACAAACCTATCTTTTATCAACTCATCTCTCAAATCTGCACATTTTAGCCTTGAGAAATAAGGCTGTTATGCATGCTGCAAAAGTTTTACCAGGCTTTTGATCCCTAGTGTAAAATAAGTGCCTTTCCACTGTAAAATTCATTTAGGGGTTACACATTTCTCTAAATTTTTGTTTTAAGCACTCAGAGTCTTCTCTTGTTTCGGCCAGTACCACTTTATGGTGGTCTTCCCCCTCCCCTGCAAACCCAGCAGGTGCATACACAAATGAATGCTCTCTTTCAATGACCTCTGAAACAGTTAAATTAAGCAACATAAATGCTTTTGTACGTGCGTCTTCATCAGAAAAAGCACCCTATATGAAAATATCATACTCCTGTTCAAACACATTCCAATTTTCTGCAATACTGCTATCAAACACAAGTGGTGTGTGTCTGAAAAATCCTTCTGCCATACCCACATATTATAGTGAAACATTGCAAAATGGCCCTTGTAATTATGTACGAACATTCACACACACACACAAGGTATTTGTAATAATATTCAAATGCACAATAAACTCTTTGAAAGACTGTACTCTGTGAAATATTCTTTGAAATAACTGTACTTTGTGAAATAACCGCAGTGTAATATTGCACACACTTGCAACACGTTTAACACTTCAGATATTTTGAACAGCTTTAGTTAATATGAAAAAGTAGCACATAGCAGAAAACATGGTTGTTTTCCTGTTCTTGTACATTTTATGAGATTCGGATATTGTTTCAAACATTTTTGTAATTATTTTGAATGTTTTTTATCAATTTGTCACAGTTTCAGACATTTTGTTTAATAAGAATTTTTTTTTGAGCATTCTGAGTGATTGGTTTTATATTTGTAGCAAAATAAATCATTTAAGTGAGTTTTAGTACCTGGAATTTGTTTCTGACACCATGTCGTTCTTCTTATGTGCATTAAAAAGACGTTCAGGATTGGGTGTTCATTCAAGTAGTTTATTGTATACAACTACATCAGGATGGATGGCAGGAACATTAAACTTTGACTACATATACTTCCATGCTCACACTCTGGCTGCTCATTCAAAATAGCACTATTGCTTGCACATCTAAACCTTGTCATCACAATAAACAAAACATGCTGGAGGGATAGGTTCCTGACCCAGAGACTCCCCAGACTCTGGAACAGATTGCCCATACATGTCAAGCAGAGTGCCTCTTTGGCCCTCTTCAAAAGGAAACTTGACGACTGGATGGGAAAAAGGAAATTCACCCCGGGGATCACGTCAGTCGCCTTGTTAGACAGGGGTCCAGGGAAGTAAATAGCGTGGGAAGAAACAGCCAGGGAATTGTTATGGCTAGGCTTGTATAGGCCCTAGGGCTGATAGCCTAGTACCAACCTATGAACATGCTCAGTACTTATACGCATGTGCTAGCTCACTGGAAAGTTTCTTAAGGGTATATCACACACACTTATCTACAATAACTTCTGAAGAAATTTCTGTCTTCCCTAATAACGTTTGCATAATTTCCACTACCCATTCCTTAAATAACTCCCTGTTCCAGATAGAATTGTTATAATGCAACTTAAGATTTTGGGATAAACAATCAGCTTTCAGCAGGGAATTTATCACTGCTATTTTTCTCCTGTGTTAAACATATATCTAGTGGTTCTCGCCGAAACTAGGGTAGCTAGTAGCTGTAGCATAGTCCAGATACAGGTTTGCTGCATCTAGGTCTGTCTGTT
This sequence comes from Protopterus annectens, assembly GCF_019279795.1. Lineage (NCBI taxonomy): Eukaryota > Metazoa > Chordata > Ceratodontiformes > Protopteridae > Protopterus > Protopterus annectens. The sequence continues at coordinate 429,180,806 of NC_056748.1, read as the reverse complement.
CTGAGCACGTTTTCAAGGCGGTCTTGGATTGGAGGGGGCATTTCTGCACTCTAGTGGGAGGATTGTGCTGATTTGAAACCTGTCTGGTTAAGGGTGGTTGGTCTAAGGTTTGGAATAAACATCCTCATTGGTCCTTTTGAACCTTTTTAAAGTATTTTTCAAGTTTTTAGCTTCTGGTATTTAAGCCCTATATTTGAGCAGGTTTCTGCTTGTTTGTACTTTGCACAGCATCATTCACTGTGCACCATAGCCAGACAGATTAATTTAACAGTTTTCCCTTAGTTACAGCTGTAGCACATTAGTGTAGCATCATCCTTAGTACTCTCCCAGTCAAAGAAATACTGCTAGTGAGCTGAAACCTATTAAATTCCCCTCCCAAAAAATATCAGGCAGAAATATCCATCAACTGAGCTCCTCCTTGATTGATCTTGAAAAAGCTCCCCCCAGTGACAACAGACTTCAACCTAGCATTATAGAAGGTTGACCCAGTCTTGTTTCTTCTGCCAACCTTGTTGACTTGGGTCTCTTGAGGCAGTGTAGTAATTGCCTCATATACACCCACAACCCTCTACTAACTCATTCTAGTTCAGGGTGTGAAATGTATGTACACCAAGAATCTTGAATCCATGCTCTCTTGCACTCAAAACAGTAACTTAGAAGAGGCTATCAATCCACCCATCACTACACATGCACAAAGTACTACTGCTCATACACACAGTATGCATCCAACAGAAAAATTTACATATATGGAGGTTCTTTCAAAAAAAAAACTACTGAAACACCAGAGACTTCCAAACACAAGATTGATGCAGCTAACACAGCTCCCACAGTACCCTTAACACTCTAAAACCAAATTTTCTAACCACTGGCGACTCAATAATGAAACATGTGGATGTTCCACTCACCAGATCAGACAAGGAGTTCATGCATGCACTCAGGTCTCTCAGCAACAAGTACCATTAGGAGTCTGTCATAATTCATGTTGGAATGAACAATCTGAGGTGTACCTCACTGGACTACGCGAAGAGAGACATGATCGAGCTCTCTGAGCACATGCCCCAGGCAGGTAAGTCCCTAGCACTGAGAGCAGCATACTACCCTCACCAAGAATGATGCCATAGTATAAACAAAAAAAGTTCTATATTACCAGATCGAATGTTTAGGTTATCGAGCACCTAAACATTGAACTGATACCAAAACTAAAAACCACGAACGGCACAGGGAAAGACTTCCGTTGGCCACACTAAAAAAAAAATAAAAAATTAAACCCAAAGTGGGGGGCTTCGCCCCCCCACACCCCCTGATGTGGAGGGCTGTGCCCCCCCACACCCCCTAACTAAGTATACCAACTCCGAGATCGCTCTACAGTAGACATGATGGCAAAATCCAGCTAACGGCCAGGGGAAATCTTTCCCTGTGTTAAATCGGCCTTTCACGGTTTTTTTACTTTCAGTATTACCAGTTCGATGTTTAGGTGTTCGATAACCTAAACATTCGATCTGGTGATATAGACCCAACAAAAAATGATTGATTTCAATAACTGGCTTAGTTTTGGTGCCATTCAAAGGGGTTCCAGTTCATGTCAGCCTGGGAAGCCATGGTCAACAAACCTCACTACTTTGCAGGAGACGGTTTTGCACCTGGCACCTCTAGGCTTTCGGCTACTGCAAAGCCTCTTGCCTCCCCCATAGTGCCTTTTTTTAGGTAAGGTCTCGAAAACAAACTTATCAAAGTGAAATTTGCCAATCATAACAAAATATGGGTCGTGTTGCTACACACTAGGAGCTTAAACCAAAAACTGCACACATTGGAAGCACTTCTGTCACTGGACAACGTAGATGTCTGTCCAGTCACAGAAACCTGGTTCAGAGCTTCATAGAGTACCCCAGCCTTGCAAGGCTACAATGCCTTCCACACCTTCTGACCACAAAATGAACATGTGAGAACCACAGGAGGCGGTGTTTCTATCTATATGAGAGAGAAACACCTCCTGTCTAGTTAGACTGGACAACTCCATGGAGTTACTCCAAGTTCAGGTTACTGTGGGTAAGACCCCCATTCAAGTTATAGCCAGTTATAGTTTCCCCTGCATGGGTCATGACATGCAGAAGCCTACTTGACCAAACTGGAGACAATCCAAGTATCACTGAACACTCTGGTTATGGGGGATTTCAATTATCTCACCATCAACTGGAAACCTACACTAGCCCTAACCCTCTAGCGCAAAAGTTCCTTGACTTTCTTAACTGGAATGCCCTGCTATAAACTGTTCATACCCTGACAAGAGGAACAAACATATTAGATCTGGTCTTCACCAAAATGTCAAATGGATGCACTACCGGAACTGTCAGACCCTCATTAATTAAATATGACCACAAATCAGCCACCTTCGATTTGACACTAATATCAGAACTCACATAGGGCAAAATCAGACTAAAAATCTTCACCAATGCAAATTACACCCTCCTAGGTGAAGGTTTGAATGCATTCTGAGCCACACCCCCAGCTGGAAGAGGTAACTACACCAAAGCTTAAACTAAAGCCCTGTACAATCACTTGCATAAATGTACAGACTCGGCTGTACCAGAAAGAATCAAAGCTAGAGCCCCAAGTAAAAACAGGGTGCCATGGTGGACATCCAGCTTCAACAAACTTTACAATAAACACAAAAATATGCTGTCCACGAAAACCAAGGCAAGACCCCAACAATGGAAAAGCACCCTCCTCAGCCTCAACAGGCAAATAAGACAACTTGTCAAATCCTCTAAGGGTCCCTGAAAAAAATTTAGCTAGCACAGCCAAGTATAGCCATAAGGCTTTTTACAGCTATATACATAGCCTAAAAGGTAGGACCCAAGCATGTGCAGAAGTAGTGACCAACAGTTTCACACAGACTGACCCCCACAAAGATAGCAAACCTCCTAGCAGATAGGTTTGGGAAAAAACTTCACCGCCCCATTCCCTCCAAAACCATTACAAACCTTGCCCCAAACTCCTCCAATCTACATATCTGAAGAACAGACCATCAAAGCTTTGTCCAAAGCAAAAAAACACAGCTTCTATGATACCAGATGATATTCCCAAGGCTGTCTTCTAAACAGGCCAGAGCAAGAACTAGCATCACCATTATGTACCCTTTTCAAACACAGTCTAACCACAGGCTTTGTTCCTGTGGGATGGAGAACAGCAAGCTATTCCCCTCCACAAATGTGGCCTAGCAATAGACCCAGGGAATTACAGACCCATAAGCCTGACCAGCCTCATCATTATGGACCTCATAAATATGTGGGCGACCTGAAAATCCTGAATCCTACTCAATTCGGCTTTGTCAAGGGCAGATCCTGCCTGTTAAATCTTACGGATTTTTTCAAAAATGTGACCAGGGCCATTGATGAGGGCACATCTGTACACACAGCATACCTCGACTTGGCAATGGCTTTCGACACAATCCCACACTCAGGCATTACCAATAAACTTAGCAAACCAAATGTAAACCCCTTCGCTGTAGGACGGGCTGCTAAATGGCTCACAAACGGGACATAAGCTATCAAAGTGTGCAACTCCACATCAGCCAGAATACCGGTTACCAGCGGAGTGCCACAGGGGGTCAGTGCTGTGCCCAATACTGTTTGGTATATATGTCTAAGTATTTCAGGTCAAAAATAAGGGGTTGTCACTGACCAAGTTTGCAGACGACTGCAAACTGGTGCATTTATTGAATTCCCAAATTATGTCAGTATACTCCAGGAGGGTCTAACTTAGACCAATCACTACTGTCTTCGTCACAGTCTCAAACTGAATACAAAGAAATGCATCAACATTCCATTTGGCACAAACAATGTTCCTTCATACTACAGCGACCTTAATTTCAACCACCATGTGTCTACTGCAGTAAGGAATGTATTCTGCGTAGCATACTTGATTAGTAAAGGCATCACCTCCAGATCAAAAGTGGTTAGAACCCCTTTATACTCAGCACTAATCTGGCCCAAAATTGAGTATAATGCCCTGTTTGGTATGTACCGCACAAAGCACCTGCAACAACTGGAGAGACCTCAGAGGTTTCCAACACAGAAGATCAAGGGACTCCAGCATGTGCTGTACATAGACCAACTAAAGTCCCTGTCACTTTACTCTGTATCAGAGACCTCTTAGGGGAGACTTACGCCTAGCTTACAGACAATCTCAGACCTACACTGAATGAACTTGCTGCATATCCATAAATCAAACAGGACTAGGGCCACCCATTCCAGCGACCTAAACATAGCTTGTGACTTAAATATGACATGCTGGAGGGACAGATTTATCTGCCCGTGACTCCTATGTCTTTGGAATAGGCTAACTACTCATGTGAAACAGAGCACCTCTATGACAATGTTCAAAAGGAACCTAGGCAAGTGGATGGGGCACAATAAATTCTTACCGGGAATAGTACCCACAACCCTCCTGGACATGGGCAGTCATTAATAAATGCAGTCTTGCGTATTAACTAACATTTCTATGGTACTACATTGGGATGAAATAGCTAGGCCTGAAATGACCTCCGGGTTGATAGCCAGTAATCTCCTATGATCCTATGAAATAAAACTAAATTATACACTGTTCTAGTAAATGCATTAAAGTATTTAGTTACCAGAAAAAAAACTGCTCTTATTCACTTCCAATAACTTCAAACTTTATTTTTTACTGAGCCGTTTGCCCTTGTACCTTTTAATTTCATGTTTCCCTCAGTAAATGTCCAGACATCTTGATTTATTGCCTTCACCTTTAGTCAGCTTGTTTCCATGGAAACATAAGAACAGAATATACATATGCCCCTCAGCAGCAAACGTCTCCTCTGACACTGAACATTTATTTGCTTAAAGACAATGATTAATTGCATTATGGTCTTTTTAAGAAACGCTTACACGCACAAAAAATATCGTTATATTAAGACAAGGGTATTAATCTAGACATTCACCTCTGTAAAAGCAAATCATTTAAATTCAGCATATATTATAACTAGTGGACTTTTACACCCCCCATCCCAACACCTTAAGATTACAGCCTATTAATTTAAATGCACTTTTGTCCATCCTTTCTTCCCTTTTCACACTGTAATGCTTACATTTCTTAAAACTAAAAGAAAAAGTACTTGTTTTCCTTAGTATATTTATTACATACAAACAAAGCACTGAAAATACTTTGCTATACAATGTGCAATTTATATCATGAGATGTTTTATACAAATACAGTTAAAAAATTATCTGATGTTGTTTAATCTTCGTTCATTCCTTACTGATGAGTTATCGGTTCTGAGGACCGGCCTCAAACCAAGCTCGCGTCAGCCAAAAACTCTCAAGCCAAGATCCTATCCATAATGCTCTGCTACCTGTTATCTCGGATCTCTTTTGCCGCGTTTGCTGTACAGCCATGTCAAGCCACTCTCTCTCAGCTAAATGAACATTTTTTTGAAGTATTTCTATTGTTAGTGTTTAAAAAGTTTTCAATCAGTTACTATCTATATCCTCCTACCCTATCACAACTTTAAGACCATCTCCCTTTAGTTTTTTCCATTTTCTTCCCTTTGAGGTAATTCTCCATTACCATCATTGGTAATCCTTCTTCGCTCCCTTTCTTACTCTTCTGGGTAGCTTTCTTAACTTCTTGGTACTGTCGTTCTTCTCCCTTCATATCATTATATTGGATAAGAAAAGTAGTGTTGGTTTCAAACAATGCACAGAATGCGGTCATAAGTTACCGCTTTCTGATGACCATGATTTGTGTCTATTGCTTGAATGTCTCCCACCTTTCAGTGGACTCCCAAGTGTGGGATTTGTACAAATTTTTCTATCAGGACTCTAAATGAAAGGAAGAATAAATTCTGAAAGGCCTTTTTAAAACTCCTTTCTGCGAGGCTATCTCAGGGTCGGAGGGCTCACCCCCTCCTGCTAAACCCCGTAAGAGGCATTCTTCTTCCTCCTCGAGTTTGCTCACTTCATCTCCCTCTGGAGATCGCAAGGAGTCGAATCACAAAAAGGTAAAAATCTTGAGCCTGGCACTGCCATCTGTGGTCCTTTCAGCCCCAGCCTCGGCACCTCCTCAGTTGTTTCTCACTCCAGCTATGTCCTCTCTATCGTCACCAGCACCCGAGTTCCTGGTGCAGACAGTTTTGTCACAGCCTTTATTGGCACTGTCTCTACAAGTACAGTCTCCTTCGGCACCGTTGGTGCAGACTCCTTCGGCTCAGTCATTGCCGATGCTGTCAACCTCCAGGATACTGCCCTCTATGGTGCAGACACCTTCGGCACCGACATGCTGTTTGGTGAAGTCTTTTTCAGCACCATCACTACCTGTGCAGACACCTTCCTCGACTGCACCGTATTCATCGGTGCAGACATTTGCCACACTGCCCGTTATGGTGCAGACACCCTCGACACCTATGGCGCTCTGCCTTTGTTGGTGCAGATAACCTCAATACCATTCTCCTCAGTGCAGACCCCCTCGGTTCCAGGCTCTGCACCACACGATCTAGCAAGGACTAAGTACTCTCCTTCCTGGGATCTGTTTGTGGCAAGTTAGTACAGCCCCTTTTTTAGACAGGCCAAAATCTCCTTCAGGTCTCTCTATAAGGCCGACCACTAGCCTCTCAGAACAGGATGTGTTGCGGCTTGTCGACCAGTTGCTTGTGGCCAGGGGTCTCTCTCAACTGTCTAAGGCTGTGTTGCCTCTTCCAGGTGACCGTATTTCTCCACAGACTCCAATTTACACTCCTCCTTCGACTTCTAGGGAAGCATTGAAGCCCCTTCCTCCGACAACAGCGTCCCTTCCTTCAACACCAACCGTGGACCTCACTTTGGAGCTGGAGTCGTCCTTGTGGCCCTTGGTGCATTGGGCATCAGGCTCTTTTCAGGCTAGTGGCTGCGCCATGGAGGTAGGCATTCTTGGTTCCACACCAATTTTTTCTATGGCACCCTCCAGGAATCCTCCTCTCCTCATGCTCCACAGTCCTCTTGAGACTCCTGGTCTGGAGGTCAGCTCGTTGGTGCAGTGTGCGACTCCGGTTCTGTGGTTGTTGTGCTCGGTTCCTGGCTCCCATCCCTCTTTGGGCGGTCCGGCCTTCCAGGCCATGGGGAAGGCACTTGCCTCCACTGGCAAAACCTCCTTGTCGGAGTCCTTGCCCCCCTCTGTGCCTCAACTGTCGCAACCACAACCACCGGACCCCGGGCACAAGGGCCTCAGATTTCGCCCCCTCAGGAGATCCCTTCTTTGCAATCTTCCCCAAAGCTCCCCACTGAGGAAGTCCCTTGCAAGGCTTCGTGCAAGAGGAAGCACATGATCTCCACTGAGGAGTCTTTGACCGAAGATATGGACTTTGATGGCGGGGAGGGGTCCCCATGCTCACCCCCTCTGATGAGCTGTCCTTTGGTGACATCATCAAGATCCTAAGACAGAGGGGCGACTGGAAGTCCTCCAACCCTTCCTCAGAGGAAACCATATTCCTGCAGGCCTTTCGTGCCTGGCCCCCTACCTCCTGGGTTACCCCACTGGCCAATGAGCTTGTCCAGCTCATCGTTCAGCATGCATGGAAGGCTCCTAACACCTGGAAGCTATACCTTGGAGGCCTGACAAGACTTTATCTCCCCCTGCTAAGCATCTCCATTGGTCAAAAGGTCTTCCAGTAGATGCCATGGTGGTGGTGGCTGCAACCAAAACAGATTTGGCAGAAGAGAGCCAGACTGTCCATCCACTCAACAAGGAGTCCGGGTCGATAGACAGACTTGGGAAGCGTGTGTTTGCTTCATCGACCTTCGCTGTATGGTCCTTGAACTACTTGGCACACTTTACAAGGCTCCACAAGGACCTTATCAACCAACTCTCTGAAACCTTGGCAGGAGCGGTTTCTGATGAAGTACCCGACAATGTAGCTTCTCAGATAGTGACCCTAGAATCGATATCCAATTCTTCCATGCACCTTATTTCACATGCAACGGAAGGGGCGACTAGAGCGGCAGGCGCCGATATAGTCATGAGACGTCATGCCTGGATGCGCATTTGCGACTTTGCAGACTCCTTTAAGGCTTCCTTTATGAACGCCCCTATTGAGGCCGCTTCATTGTTTGGCCCTAAGTTTAAAGATACGCTGGCAAGGTATGAACAAGATGGCAAGACCCTGTCTGCCATTGGTGTCTGACACTCCACCCCCTCAACGATTCTACTCCAGAAATCAGAGGAGCGGAAAGATGTGGCACAGAAAATCACAGGGCTCTTTCTGTAACGCAAGTGCCGAGTTCTCCCCTAGAGGCAGAGGGGGAAACTCTAATGGAAGATGTCCCTTTCAGGGCAGGGAGATCTGCGAAACCGAGGTTCCAGAGAGTATTTCTCTGGGCAACCCTACCAGCACTCCTGAAGCACTGCCTGACTGCTCACCTCTGGAGGAGGTCGGGGGTTGTTTTTCCTTGTACCCCACTGCCTGGCGAACCACAACTACCGATTCTTGCGTACAACGGCTAATATTCAGTGGCTACTGCATTCCCTTCCATCTCTGCCCCACCTCACCCAGAAACTTAACCGACGCCCCACCCAGTCAAAGGGAAGCAGCAGCACGTGAAATCTGAAAGCTGCTGCAAAAAAGAGTCATCCAGCCCCCCCAGACCAGATAGGATCAGTTTTTTACTCAAGGTTCTTTTTAGTGCCAAAAAAGACAGGGGACTGGAGACCGATTCTGGATCTCAGCACACTAAACAAATTTGTGAAAACAGAAATTCCGGATGGTCACATTTCAGTCTATCCTTCCTCTTCTGGAACAAGACAATTGGATGTGCTCTGTAGATCTTCAAGATGCGTATTACCATATAAAAATGGACAAGTGCTCAAGAAGATACCTCCGCTTCCGCATAAGAGCCAGTCACTACCAATTTCAAGCACTGCCCTTTGGTCTCTCTACAGCCCCCCTGAGTGTTCACCAAATACATGGCAGTGGTCATTGCTCACCTGCGACTTCAAGGATTCCAAGCATTTCCATACTTAGATGGCTGGCTACTTACCCCCCCCCCACCAAGCATCTACTGGAAGAAGTCCTACACTACACTCTTACAGCTCAGCACCTGGGAATCTCTATAAACTGGGAGAAGTCCAACATGACCCCTGCACAATTCTTAGAATTCATCGGGGTTCTGTTAGACCTGAGGAATTGCACAGCATCTCTTCCGGATCACAGACTTCAAAGAATAAGACAATAGGGTCAGCCACTAATCTGTCACCACAAATCCTCTGCTCGGTTCATACTCCAACTCTTGGGGTCAATGGCAGCCTCAATCACCATTGTTCCTCTGGCCAGATTCCATATGAGACTTCTTCAGTGGCTTCTTCTCACTCAGTGGTACCCTCTACAACATCCTTTGTCCTTTCAGATAAGTGTAACTCAGAGATGCAAGCAACATTTGCTCTGGTGGACATCTCGAAATCCCCAACAATAGACTCGTCCCTTCAGCCCCCATCAGCCGAAAGCCATGGTGACAACGGACACCTCCCTGATGGGATGGGGGGGCTATGTCAGGGAAACTCGGTCCATGGCACCTGGTCAGAGACAGAGGCCCATTTGTATATCAATGTCCTGGAACTGAGGGGGGTGCTATTAGCGCTGCAAGCATTCCACTCGATCCTTCCGTCAGGGACTACTGCGATCCAATCAGACATGTCAGTGGTCTGGTACATCAACAAGCAAGAGGGCACCAGATCTTATACGTTATGCTGAGAGGCCTTGAGAATATGGCAATGGGTGATAGCTTCCAACTGCTTTCTAATTGCAATGCACATTCCCGGGAGCACCAACGTGATAGCGGATAAATTGTGCAGGTGCATTCTACAACCTCACGAGTGGTCCCTCAATCCTGTGATAGCGGCAAAAATTTTCAACTGCTGGGGCCAGCCTTGTTGCGACCTATTCACCCTCCCAATCAACTACAAGTGCAGCAGCTATTTTTCCCTGATCCCTCCCCTCGGAAACAGTCACAGAGACACTCTGGTTCAGCTTGGCCCTCGGGTCTGCTTTATGCTTATCCTCCTCTACCCCAATCTACTACTTTCTGAAGAAAGCACGGCAGTTGAAGATCAAAGTGATCCTCATTGCTCCATATTGGCCTCAACAAGTTTGGTTCCCCTTCCTCTGGCCTCACCTGCTAGACTGAGATTCTCAATCCATCCCCAATGTTTATCTCCCATCCGCAGGGTCTGACTCAACCCAATCTAACAAACCTGAAGCTGACAGCTTGGTTTCTCCACTTCCTATGATTGCCAGACAGCATAACCTCTCTTCCCTGGTGTGCAATATTCTTATTGCATCTCATAAATCATCCACCAGGCTAATCTATCTCAGCAAATGGAAAAGGTTTACTTTATGGGCAGCGAACAACTGGACCCCTTGTCAGCTCCAGTTTTGGTGGTATTAGATTACTTATCATATATTTTTCAATCTGGGGTGTCAGCCTCTATTTCTGTTCATTTAGCTGCCATTTCTAATTTCCACATTGGCTTTCAGGACTCTTCACTCATGTCACACAGACTCTTCTTGAAGGGCGTTTTTCACCTAAAACCTCCCTTTAGAGAACCAGTACAACCTTGGGATTTGGCCTTGGTTCTACAAGCCCCAACAGCTCCCCCCCTTTGAACCTGCGTCTTCATGTGATTTAAAGTACCTCTCTTGGAAAACTTTGTTTCTGCTTGCAATCACATCGGCCAGACATCTGTCAGAACTTCAAGCCTTATGCATCAAATGTCCCTACCTTATTTTCTATAAGGATGGAGTATCACTGAGAACTAATTCTTCCTTTTTACAGAAAGTGGTGTCAGAGCGGTATATCAACCACTCTATTGACCTCCCAGCATTTTTTCCTAATCATTCTAACAAGGGAGAGTATTGCCTGCACTCCCTAGATGTTCACAGGCAAATACAATTTTATCTGGACAGAACAAAATCTGCCCGTAAATCAGACCAACTATTTCTGGCTTTTTCTGGACCAAGGCTAGGTCATCCTGTCTCTAAAGTTACATTGGCGTCATGGCTGAGAAACTGCATTACCTTCATCTACAACAAGAACTGCATCACATTGCTAACAAAGTGAAAGCCCATTCTACAAGGTCTATGGCAACTTCAGCAGCTTTCCATGCTAGGGCTTCCCTCAATGACATTTGCTCAGCTGTGACTTGGCCCAAACCCCATACTTTTATCCTTCATTACAAATTGGATTTGGCCACCAGAGGAAAAGATTCTTTTGGTTCTATGGTGCTCAGGAATGTCCTTCCATGAGGGCCGTCCAGGGATACAGGTAGCTGGGGACTCTGTCCCAACAGTTAGAAATGAACGAAGATTAACATAATCAGATAAAGAAGTTATGTCTTACCATAACGTTCCATTTGTGTTGTTGATCTTCATTCTTTCATTACTCCCCACCCTCCGTCCCCCTCCAGAGGTTTCTGTTTGATCTCATATACTCCTTTTTTTTTCCATTATTGTAGGTCTGTTATGACCAGAGGTAGCCTCTACTTTTGTCTATCAACTTGCAAACTCGATCTGAGGTAACAGGGAGCAGAGTATTCTGGGTAGGATCTTGGCTCGAGAGTTTTTGGCTGACGCGAGCTTGGTACGAGGTTGGCTCAGTTCTGAGGATGGAACAGATAACCCATCAGTAATGAATGAACGAAGATTAACACAGATGGAACGTTATGGTAAGACATAGCTTCTTTTTTACTTATAGTTACTTTTATTTTCCATTTTAGTGTCCTTCCAAACATTAATGACATGAAGTGGGGTGTATGCCTATCATTGCCCCAACAAGTTTAACAAAGTCAACAAAAATCTAACCTTTCTGAGCCACTTTTTCTTGAAAGTCCATATTTCACAAATGTGATTGATGCTTTACAGGCTCACATTTATTCACTAATTTCACTATTGCTGGTCTTCTTCCTGTTCATCTCCATCTCCCAACCCCAGATTCCAATTCAAGTCCAAGGTACTCCCAATTCTTTTAGTCATCTCCTATGCTTTTTTCTGTCTCTCAAGCATTTTTCCTTTTAACAATGGAAAAGATTTCACTGGCAAAGTCTATGAGCATTATTAGTAGAAGAATGAGAAGCAGAGTCACCTTCTGTTTTATGTCTTGCTTTTTGTTGGACAAACTTTTATTTCTTCCTAAGCCTGTTCTACATCAAAAGATGACTTTGATCCTCCAGAAAATAATATTCTGAAGACGTCTGGATACAACAGCCTGACTCACACACCTACCTCTTGATATTCTGATAGCGGGGATACATTTGCTTCTCTTCTACCTGGTGTACATTGAGTAATTATTTTCTACAAATACTCTGTCTCCAATTTTTAAGACTTTGCCCTTCTGTCACAGTTTTGTCAGGATCAACTCTTTCTGCTGATATGACTGCATCTTTATTAATACAAGTTGTGCCTGCTTTCCTATGGCCAGGTTTGGAGCATACACACAATGTGCTCCTTCAATTAACAAATCCTGCTGTGGAACACTAGTCCAGTTACTTATCTATGATTTCATAAAGTTAATAGTCTGCTCCTTCCAGTTTCTCCAGTACAGCATGTTCTGTAGAATAACACTACCTTTTTTTGAAACTGCTCTTCTTGAGCAGTCTCGTACTCAGACAGCCTTTTCTTCATTTCACCCCCAATTTTTGCAGTTTTATCAGTTCATCTGAAAAGTTGTTTAAAGTTTCTTCCATTTTTTTCAGCTTTTAATATTTGGGTTGATATTTTCCTTCAACGTTTCATCTATTTTAATCAGCTCTGAGCACATTTGATTTATTTTTTCTAAATTACTGAAAGCCATCTCTTATACCAAAGCTAGACCCTGAACTGCTGTTTGCTGAACAGCTGCAGGATTCTTTCCAGTGCTTTCTCTTCCCCTTTTCTAGTTGATTTTCTTCCAGGCTCTCAAGTTTCTTAATAATACCACAAATAAAAATAAAACACAAACAAATATAACAACAAAAAGGCCAGTGAATCCAAACAATATTACATAAAAGCTACAAAACTCACTCTATTGCCTCGGCTTAATAGCCTTCAAGGAGTAAAAAAGTACATTTCATCATCCCTTAAATAACTCAATAAAAGCACCTGACTTATCAAAATAAACAATTAAAATCAAATTTAAATTAGGAGATTCCAATTACAATCTACATTTAGACCAGTCAGGGTCAGAGTACCATAGTTTAAAATAAACACATTTTTTTTATACAAAAGCTTACTTTTAATATCTAAGCAGCTAACGTACACAACTATTTTTTTTCCAAAATAGTACCCCTTAATTCCCCTGAGTCACTATTATGATGCATTTTAAAATGTGTGGCCAAAGAGCTCTCAAGCTTGGCATTTTTTATATCCCCAACATGCCTCTTGTAATCTTAGCTTGAAAGCCCTCTTACTTTCCCCTATATAGAACAAATCACAAGAACATCTCAGTGCATAAACAATTCCTTCGGTATTGCAGTAATGTCTCCCACTGGGTTTGAAAGACAGACAATCCATTTTATCAAAACATTTTACAATTTTCTTGCAACTTGAGCAATTACCACTTGCAAAGGTCCCCATATTCCTAGGCTCCCTCAACAAAGTATTACCCGCTATAGTAAACCACAATCATATTCTTAATATTATGTCCCCTTTTAAATGTTACCAAAGGGGTATCAAACAATATGTAAACAAATTCTCTGAACTTTAACAAAAAGGCCCAATAAAACTTTATGATGTTAATCACTTGTTCACTAAATACATCACATGGAACAACAAAAAATATACTTTTTTTTAAGAGTAGCCTTTTCATTAGTGACTGGCATATTTTTGCCACCTCTGTTTATTATTATGTCCATTCTCTGTTCATCTGAACCTATTTAATGACCTCTCCAACATTTCTGTCATACCCTCTCTCCAAGAACATATTAATAGTCTTATGTACTACCATATGTAGATCTTTAGTATCATGATATAGCCAATGAATACGTAAAATTTCACCATAGGGAAGTGCTTTAAGTATGTGAGGGGGGTGGCAACTGTGTCCATCAAGAAAGAGACTACCCATCCTGAAAAGTTTCTATGGACTTTTGTTTTTACCCTGCCATCAGATAAACCCTCTAATTGAACATCCACAAATACAACAGTTTTCCCATACTGAAGTCCATCAAATTTAAGACCAAATCTATTATCCTGTAGGCGCTGTATAAAATCTAAAATTAACTCATAACCTCCTGTACATACAAAAATTAAACCAATATATCTAATATTTTAATACATATTTTGCATAAAATCCTGTCTATATAAATATTCTACTTCAAACAGGCCCATAAATAAGTTAGCATACATGAGTGTATGACAGCTGCTTAGATATTGAAGGTAAGCTTTTGTATAAAGAACCTGTGTTTATTTTTGGTACTCTGACCTCTGCTGATCTATATGTAGACTGTAACTGGAGTCTCGTAATTTTAATTTGGTTTTAATTGTTTAACTGGTTAAGTCAGGTGCTTTTATTGTGTTATTTCAGGGATGATGAAATGCATTTTTTTACTCCTTGAAGGCTATTAAGCTGAGGCGCTAGAGTGAGTTTTGTATTGCTTTTACATAATTAATATTTATTATTTGGATTCACTGGACTTTTTGTTGTTATATCTCTTGAAGTTTCTTCTTTGCTGTCATCCAGGCAGTGTACTTACTAGCCAATAACCAAATTTTACTACAAGGAGAATTTCTGGCTCTTAACTATCAGTTTCTTTTGCACACTGGGAGACCTGAAATTAAGCTCTTGATCAGTGTGCAGCCACCTTGGAAAGCACAGATTCCTTAAAAATTTTAACTTGGAAGACCAAAGAAAAAAGAAAGGTCAATGCTGTGCCAAAATCCAGTAAGCGTAAAAAGTCAATAAGAACTGCAAAACGAAAAAATGCTGCTGGATACTGCTGTCTCACCAAATAGGTTTTAATACAACACAAATATAGCACAAGTACAATTAGAAAATGAGCGCTTTCGGGCTATGGCCCTTCATCAGATAAACTCCTCAAATAAACATTAATTTAAAAAACAGTACAGCCAATAAAATTCTAGTAAAAAGCCTGCCTTTTCTTAAGGGCTGGCTTAAGGGGGACCACATCATTTAGCCCTGGATCCCTATGGGCTGCCATTTCCAAAATCCATTTGGATTCAATCAGTTCTGTTAACTGTTTGATGCCCCCCCCCCCGTTAGTTAATTTTATATTAGCTATAACCCTAAACTTAAAACTATGTGTTGGGTTGTCATTTATGTGCCTAAATAATGCATTGTGCTCATCACGATTCCTAATACTAGACATATGCTGTAAAATTCTAACCTTCAACATGTTGTTCGTTTTCCCTATATAGAAGCTAGGACAGAGTAGGCACTCCGCCAAATACACCACATCTGTCGTCCTGCATGTCACCCTGCCCTTAAGAAAAAATATTTTGCCATTAACTGGATGTTTAAACATCGTCTCCTTATTAATATAAGCGCAGGCCTTGCAAGACCTGCATGGAACTGTACCCGCAGTATTCTTGAAGGATCTGCAACTATTGGCAGTTCTCTCTTTACAAAGCATGTCTTTCAAATTTTTATTTCTCCTATAAATAAACTGGGGGCCTGTACCCACTAATTCTCTTAGACAGGTGTCACTGGTAATGATATTCCAGTTTTTGCGTATAATATCGCAGATTCCCCTGATATTATTGCCATATGTAAGCATCACCTTATGTTTACTCTGCACTAACCTGAGTATCACTCGAGACACTCCGTGTACGATTAATCCATGGTCTGTATTTATTTTGTCTATAAGGTCTACTTCTCTCAACTATCATATCTACCATTGACTCTTTATAACCCCTTCCTTGAAAACATTCTTTAAGTTTGTTCACTTCTCTATCAAATTGCAAATCATCCATGCATATCCTAGACGTTCTGCTAACCTGGCCTTGTACTATATTTGGGAAAGTGTATCTGGGATGCATACTGTCAAAGGACAGTAGAGTATTTTTCCAACACTCTTTTCTATATAATTTTGATGAAAAACCATCTTTCCTTTGTGTTATACTTACATCCAAAAAATCCAAAGTGTCACGAGAACTTTTGACACTAAACCTTAGAAAAGAGGTAGTAGTATGGAGATAATCAACAAAGCTATCCAAAGTCTCCCTTTCCCTTTCCACAAAATAAAAATATCATCTACAAAGCGCAGATATAGACATAATTCTTGTTTCCATCTATCAACACCCAGTACAAATTTCTTTTCCCAGTAAGAAAGGACAAGGTTAGCATAAGTATTGGCACAAGGGGTGCCCATGGCTATCCCTTGTGCCTGTCTATACATGGATCCCACCCCCTCAAACACATTGTTTTCTAATACCAAAACCAATAACTCCTTGATGAGATCTATCTTTACCTTCGTGACCCCCAGTGTATTCAGGAGTTCACTCACTGCATATATTCCGTAATCATTACTTATGACAGTGAAGAGGTTGTTTAGGTCTAAGGTAACCATCAAAAACTCACCCAAGGTGTCACTCTTATTCATTGCACCCAAAATGTTAAGGAAGTGTCCTGTGTCTACCAACACATTCTCCATTTTCCCTACAAATGGCCTTAGGGTGACCTCCAACCAAATCGAGATGTTTTCTGTGACCCACCCCCTACCTGAGACAATGGGCCTCAGGGGTGGGTCAATCAATGATTTGTGCATTTTAGGGAGTGCCTTGAAGATGGGTGTAACTGGCTTCTCAATAATCAAAAAGTCTAAAAGCTCTTGTGAAATCTGCATGTGATCAAATAATCTATGTAGGCTACTATGAACCCTATCTATCACTCGTCTAACCTCTATGGGATTTAATAATACACATGTTTGATCCTCTGATAGCAATTGTGTCATCTTCTTATTATACCAGCTGGTATCAAGTACCACCCATGGAGCCTCCCTTATCCGCCATCTTAATGATGAGGTCTGTGTTGTTACTAAGGCTCAACAGAGCCTGCCTCTGCTGACTAGTTAAGTTGTAAAACTTGTCAGTTACTCCCTCCTGAAAGTGTTTAATCAGATCACTTTCACATTGATTAATAAAGAGTTGTAAAGCTGGTAAAGTGGGTACAAAACTACTAGGTTTCTTTAAGGTAGTTTGGAAACCTCTACTGGTACCAAAAAGCTTACTCAACATTAGATTACGGCAGAAAAACATCAAATCCATTACAATTTCACTGTACTCACATGCCCTACTCGGCACAAATGTCAAACCCTTATTTAAAACTGTTAACTCATTATTAGTCAAAGCATGAGAAGATAAATTAAAAACAATACCACTGTCCAAATGAACAGTCAGTCCAATGTCCTCCTTTTCTTGGTGAGGTCCCGGTCGTCGCTCAGGGACCTCTTCCATGCCCCTTTATTCTTCACTTGTACAGGTAACATGTCCAAGAAACAATTTTGTGATGGCCTAATCTTAGGTCGTGCGCCTGTTGCAAACACACTCCCTTCTACAACTGCCAATGGAATTATTCCAGAATTCCCATTTCCCGATACAGCTGCAGTACCTGTCAAAGAATTAATATCGGTACACTCAGGGCCCGATACATTACTTTTGTTGGCATCCACATTTACGAGACTAGAGTTCGTAATATCCGTAGTTGTAGTGGATTAATTTAAAGCAGCCTCTGTTATGGTACCTGGAATCACACACTCTACTACTACAGACGCTGGCACGTCGTCCACTGAGGCGTTCTGTTATGCCACTCCTTTCCGGTTGATGTATGTTAGCTCTGTTGATCCCTCTACCATTGGCCATAGGATGTGTAGTTCTAGACTTCGGCCAAACAAAAATATTACCGTCAGAGAAATCATCGAAATCTCTGCGTAATTTCCCCATTTTCTGTGTTCGTAGTTTGGCATCATTGTCGTAAAAAGTGGAATATAACTCTTCCAAGCGTTTTTTGCATCTTTCCTCCCTGTAATCACTCGCCAGCCTCTGTTGTAGTATAAGCACATCCTTTTTTAACCCATCAATCTCCTGTGCGAAAAAGCTGTTCAGGAGTTCCATGTCCATAGTGCCTTTTTTAGGCAAGGCTAAAATGATAAACCTACCGCCCTAGAAAAAAAAATGGAGAAAAACTAAGGGTAATACTGCCAAATGCCAGAAGTCTAAACCTCAAGATGCACGCCCTCGAAGCCCTCCTCAGTATGGAGAACATCGATGTCTGTGCTGTGACTGAAACCTGGTTCAAGGCTCCTGAGAGCACCCCAGCACTATCAGGTTATACCTCATATCATGCGTTCCGGCCCAAAAATCCAGACCGAACCACAAAAGGAGGGGGAGTATCCATATTCATGAAGGATACCCACACCTCCAGGTTAGTGGCAACGCACGAAGCATCGGAGACCATCCAGGTGCAATTAACCATAGGTAAAACTGCCCTACAGTTTGTAACATGCTACAGACCACCTTCTCAAACTCAGGAAACCCACACAGCCTTCCTGAAGACACTGGAGAGTATGAATGTCTCTCCAAACACCATCATATTGGGTGACTTCAACTACCCAAACATAGACTGGGAACATTACTCAAGCCCCAACACCCTAGCCCAAAGGTTCCTTGAGTTCATAAACTCAAATGCTATGGAACAACTAGTCACCATTCCCACAAGAGGATAAAATATACTAGACCTGATCATCACAAACATGCCGACAAAATGCTCCACACCCGAAGTATATCCCTCATTGGTGAGATCAGACCATAAATTAATCTCACTGGAGATCCACATCCCGCCCCCACCCCCAGCAAAAAAGACCACAGTGAAGAACTTCTCAAAAGCAAACTTCACACTTCTTAAGACTGGAGTGGTATCCTTCAAGGCCCCGAGCCAGTGGAAACCACAACCCACGCTGCTGAAACCCTTACAAATGCCTTCTACAAGCACCTCCAGGAATGTATGGATCAAGCAATCCCTAATAAAATCAAGACCCTTTCCACCAAAGGCAGGCGCCCGGTCTGGTGGACCCCAGCCATAAACAAACTCTACAACAAGAGGAGAAAGCTACTACATGACAGAGCAAAATCCCTAAAAGGGAAGGCATCTCTGATCAATACTAGCAAAAACTACGATCACTCATAAAATCATCCAAGGCCAACTTTGAGAGAAAAATCACTAATGACACAAAAGACAATCATAAAGCCTTCTTTAGCTATGTTAGAAACCTGGGTGGAAACTCCCAGATATGCTCAGAATTAGTCCAAAATGATAAAAATCACTGAACCCACAGACATTGCCAACATACTGGCAGACAGGTTCAGTGCAAATTTCTCCCAAAGGAGAAATATCTATCCCACCAGAGTCTAGCCTCCCAAACATCTCAGATGCCCAGGTGAGAGCTGCTCTCTCTAAAGCAAAAAACACAGCATCAATGGGACCAGACGGTGTCCCCGGCTGTGTGCTACACGAACTCAATGAGGAACTAAACCCACACATAAGGTTGCTGTTTAATCTTAGCCTTACTACAGGATACGCACCCAAAGAATGGCGTACGGCAACTGTGGTCCCACTCCACAAAGGCGGTGCTTCTACGGACCCTGGAAATTACCGCCCCATAAGCTTGACGAGCCTGTCTGCAAAGCTATGGAGAGGATCATAATGGAACTCATAAATAAAGACATTGGGGACCTACAGACACTGGATCCTACCCAATTTGGCTTTGTCAAGGGCAGGTCCTGCCTCTTGAACTTGGTCGACTTTTTCAAGACAGTCACTAAGGCCATTGATGAGGGTAAGGCAGTTCACTCAGCCTACCATGACCTAGCAAAGCGTTCGACACAATACCCCACTCGGGCATCATAGAAAAGCTCACCAGCTTAGATGTAAACCCATATGTCACAAGATGGGTTGCAAACTGGCTCAAGGACAGAACACACAGGGTTAGAGTTGCTGGTGCCATGTCAGACTCTAAGCCGGTCACGAGCGGTGTCCCACAGGGCTCAGTCCTGGGCCCCTCTTGTTCGGCATTTATTTTTCTGAAGTGCAGGCAAACATAGGGGGTTGTGGCTGACAAAATTTGCAGATGACTGCAAACTGGGCACCATAATTGACACTCCATCAGACACAGACATCCTCCAGAGAGGTCTCATAGAAATGGATAACTGGTGCCAGAGCCATGGCCTTAAGCTAAATGCCAAAAAATGTATAGTCATACCCTTTGGGAAAAACAAGGTAACCCCTAATTACCACATAGGTGGTAATCCATTAAACACAGAAGAAGTTATCAGGGACCTGGGGACTCAAGTTGACAGTAACCTCTCTTTTGACACTCACATTGCCAAAGTGGTTAGGAAGACCTTCTACATTGCCCACCTGATCATGAAGGGATTCACATCCAGATCAGAAGAGGTCATTGTACCCCTGAACTCTTCACTTATCAGACCAATGATTGAGTACAACGCCCCATTCGGAATGTACCTTACCCGACACCTGCAGCAGTTGGAAAGACCCCAAAAGTTCCTCACCAAAAGGATAAAGGCTCAAACATATGTCATACGATGCCCGACTGAAGAAACTCCAGCTCTATTCAGTCACATACCGTCTGCTCAGAGGTGATCTGTGCCTGACATACAAGGCCATGTCCAACCCGGAATTAATGGACATGCTCCACCTCAAAAATCCAAATCCACCAGAGCCACGAGCAAGAGACTTAAACCTCAACACGGATATAAAAGGACGTGCTGGAGGGACAGATTCATCACCCAGAGACTCCCTACACTATGGAACAGAATCCCAGTCCATGTGAGGCAGAGCCCCTCACTGACTCTGTTCAAGAGAAATCTTGACGAGTGGATGGGAGATCGAGGTTTACCCGGAATCATCTCTGTATCACTGCTGGACAGAGGCACAGCAAACTAATGGGTATAATATTCTCATCCTAAGGGGTGGTGAAAGCCACACACACTCTGGCTAGGCTTATAAATGCCCTAGGGCAGATAGCCTAGTATGAACCTATGAACCTATGAACAGATAGCTGGTTTTAATATTGATGGATTGCCACTTCGCCAACAAATCAGGATACCTGTCTCCCTGTGATGGCATGCAAAGTACACGCATTCCACATGGCACAATTCCATAATCTAGGCAAGCCTTCAGGTGAAATGTTTGCCATTGCAAGCGTTGTAGTCTCGTTACCTTGTAATTAAGGTCCCGTACCATGTCATCAAATGTCTTATCGGTAGCCATGGGGACATTGTTATCACTATGTCTCCCTTTTTGTACATTAAATCCCAAATTCAACAGCGGGTTCTCCTGGGAGGCAAACCGTTTCACACACCAGCTTCCCAGTACATCAGTTGCTCCATCATTAGCCATTGGTTTATCGATAGATACCGCAGTTGATGATGTAGCTACAGCATGCATAGCAATAAAGACCTCAAAGCCAACAAATTCAAAGAAAAAAGAAAGGTCATTGCTGCGCCAAAATCCAGTAAGCGTAAAAAGTCAATAAGAACTGCAAAGCAAAAAAAAACTATCTTAAAGAAACCTAGTAGTTTTGTACCCACTTTGTTACCAGCTTTACAACTCTTTATTAATCAATGTGAAAGTGATCTGATTAAACACTTTCAGGAGGGAGTAACTGACAAGTTTTACAACTTAACTAGTGAGCAGAGGCAGGCTCTGTTGAGCCTTAGTAACAACACAGACCTCATCATTAAGATGGCGGATAAGGGAGGCTCCGTGGTGGTACTTGATACCAGCTGGTATAATAAGAAGATGACACAATTGCTATCAGAGGATCAAACATATGTATTATTAAATCCCATAGAGGTTAGATGAGTGATAGATAGGGTTCATAGTAGCCTACATAGATTATTTGATCACATGCAGATTTCACAAGAGCTTTTAGACTTTTTGATTATTGAGAAGCCAGTTACACCCATCTCCAAGGCACTCCCTAAAATACACAAATCATTGATTGACCCACCCCTGAGGCCCATTGTCTCAGGTAGGGGGTGGGTCACAGAAAACATCTCGATTTGGTTGGAGGTCACCCTAAGGCCATTTGTAGGGAAAATGGAGAATGTGTTGGTAGACACAGGACACTTCCTTAACATTTTGGGTGCAATGAATAAGAGTGACACCTTGGGTGAGTTTTTGATGGTTACCTTAGACGTAAACAACCTCTTTACTGTCATAAGTAATGATTACGGAATATATGCAGTGAGTGAACTCCTGAATACACTGGGGGTTCATGAAGGTAAAGATAGATCTCATCAAGGAGTTATTGGTTTTGGTATTAGAAAACAATGTGTTTGAGGGGGTGGGATCCATGTATAGACAGGCACAAGGGATAGCCATGTGCACCCCTTGTGCCAATACTTATGCTAACCTTGTCCTTTCTTACTGGGAAAAGAAATTTGTACTGGGTGTTGATAGATGGAAACAACAATTATGTCTATCTGCGCTTTGTAGATGATACTTTTATTTTGTGGAAAGGGGAAAGGGAGACTTTGGATAGCTTTGTTGATTATCTCCATACTACTACCTCTTTTCTAAGGTTTAGTGTCAAAAGTTCTCGTGACACTTTGGATTTTTTGGATGTACGTATAACACAAAGGAAAGATGGTTTTTCATCAAAATTATATAGAAAAGAGTGTTGGAAAAATACTCTACTGTCCTTTGACAGTATGCATCCCAGATACACTTTCCCAAATATAGTACAAGGTCAGGTTAGCAGAACGTCTAGGATATGCATGGATGATTTGCAATTTGATAGAGAAGTGAACAAACTTAAAGAATGTTTTCAAGGAAGGGGTTATAAAGAGTCAATGGTAGATATGATAGTTGAGAGAAGTAGACCTTATAGACAAAATAAATACAGACCATGGATTAATCGTACACGGAGTGTCTCGAGTGATACTCAGGTTAGACACCCCGAGCAGAGTAAACATAAAGTGATGCTTACATATGGCAATAATATCAGGGGAATCTGCGATATTATATGCAAAAACTGGAATATCATTACCAGTGACACCTGTCTAAGAGAATTAGTGGGTACAGGCCCCCAGTTTATTTATAGGAGAAATAAAAATTTGAAAGACATGCTTTGTAAAGAGAGAACTGCCAATAGTTGCAGATCCTTCAAGAATACTGCGGGTACAGTTCCATGCAGGTCTTGCAAGGCCTGCGCTTATATTAATAAGGAGACGATGTTTAAACATCCATTTAATGGCAAAATATTTTTTCTTAAGGGCAGGGCGACATGCAGGACGACAGATGTGGTGTATTTGGCGGAGTGCCTACTCTGTCCTAGCTTCTATATAGGGAAAACGAACAACATGTTGAAGGTTAGAATTTTACAGCACATGTCTAGTATTAGGAATCGTGATGAGCACAATGCATTATTTAGGCACATAAATGACAACCCAACACATAGTTTTAAGTTTAGGGTTATAGCTAATATAAAATTAACTAACGGGGGGGGGGGCATCAAACAGTTAACAGAACTGATTTAATCCAAATGGATTTTGGAAATGACAGCCCATAGGGATCCAGGGCTGAATGATGTGGTCCCCCTTAAGCCAGCCCTTAAGAAAAGGCGGGCTTTTTACTAGAATTTTTTTGGCTGTACTGTTTTTTAAATCAATCTGTTTATTTGAGGAGTTTAGCTGATGAAGGGCCATAGCCCGAAAGCGCTCATTTTCTAATTGTACTTGTGCTGTATTTGTGTTGTATTAAAACCTATTTGGTGAGACAGCAGTATCCAGCAACTTGGAAGACCACTACCTATCCAACCACTACCTTTCTTTCCACTCCACTAACTACATTGATTATAGCAAGCTCAGATGCTCATAAGTCAGTACTTATTATACAGCACAAACTTCTTCTTCTTGTAACATTTGTTAATGTCTGGTATGCACTTCACAGATAAAGATTCTAGTTGTCTACTGATGTACTATGTTCTTCATCTGTAAATATGTTGTAAGTAATTGCTATGTAAATTGTTAATCACTATGTAATCCAATGTAAATACTGTCTGTTTATTTTAACTGTGGAGCTTTTCTCCCCGGGCCTCCACTGAAAATGGACCTACGTCCAGACGGACACTCCTGGTCAACAAATGTAAATAAATAAATAAATAAGACAGTTTTATTAGTGACCTTAACTTATGCCAAAATGGTTTTAGAGTTGCAGCCACTCATGCACTTTCCTTTCTTTCTTAGTCCTTCATAAAGACAGGGCTATTCTCAGAACTAACCCCTCCTTTTTGCCAGAAGTTGCTACACAGCTGTCTCTAATCCATCCATCCATCCATCCATCATAGGTTCATACTAAGCTATCTGCCCTGGGGCATTTATAAGCCTAGCCCGATTGTGTTTGGCTTACGCCACCCCTTGAGAATTGAGTATACTGTGCCCTTTTTAAAGTTTAGTTTACTGTGCCTCTGTCTAATAGTGACACGGAAGTAATCCCTGGGACAAACCTACAATCCCCCATCCACTCATCAAGATTCTTCTTGAAGAGAGTCAGTGATTTGCTCTGCCTAACATGAATTGGAATTCTATTCCAGAGCGAAGAGAGCCTCTGGGTTATGAATCTGTCCCTCCAGCATGTTCCATTTATTTCTGTGCTGAGGTTCAAGTCCCTTGAGCACGTGGCTCTAAGGGATTTAGATTTACTGAGGTGGAGCATGTCCATTAATTCTGGGTTGGACATAGCTTTATATGTCAGTCATAGATCGCCTCGAAGTAGGCGGTATACAACTGAGTAGAGCTGGGGGTTTTTTAACCGAGCAGCATATGGCATCTGTTTGAGTCCCTTGATCCTCCTGGTGAGGTACTTTTGGGGTCTTTTCTAATTGCTGCAGGTGTCGGGTAAGGTACATCCCAAAGGGGGTATTGTATTCTATGATGGGCCTGATGAGGGATGAATAAAGGGGTACGATTACATCTCTTGATCTAGATGTGAATCCTTTCATGATGAGGTGGGCTATGTAGAAGGTCTTTCTAACCACTTTGGCAATGTGGTTGTCAAAGGAGAGATTGCTATCAACTTGGGTCCCCAGATCCCCAATTACTTTCTCTGTACTTAATGGGTTACCACCTATGTGGTAATTTGTGGGCACATTGTTTTTGCCAAAGGGTATGACTATACACTTTTTGGCATTTAGCTTTAGACCATGGCTCTGGCACCAGTTATCCGTCTCTGCGAGACCTTTTTGAAGGATGTTTGTGTCAGCTGGAGAGTCGATTATGACACCCAGTTTGCAGTCATCTGCGAACTTGGTGAGCCATAGTCCTCCCACGTTGGCCTGTACCTCAGAAAAGTAAATACCGAACAAGAGAGGTCCCAGGACAAAACCTTGTGGGATGCCACTTGTGACCGGTTTCGAGTCTGACATGGCTCCAGCAACTCTGACTCTGTGGGTTCTGTCTTTGAGCCAGTTTGCGACCCATCTTGTGACATAGGGGTTTATATTTAGGCTGGATAGCTTATCTATGATGCCCGTGTGGGGTATTGTGTCAAATGCCTTTGCGAGGTCCAGATAGGCTGTGTGGACTACCTTCCCTTCATCTATGGCCTTGGTGACTGTTTCGAAGAAGTCGACCAGGTTCAAAATGCAGGATCTGCCCTTGATGAAGCCAAATTGGGTAGGATCTAGTGTCTGTAGGTCCCCAATGTCTTTGTTTATGAGTTCCATGATGATCCTCTCCATAGCCTTGCAGGCTAGGTTAGTCAGGCTTATTGGGGCGATAGTTTCCAGGGTTCGCAGAGGCGCCACCTTTGTGGAGTGGGACCACTGTTGCTGTACGCCATTCTTTGGGCACATATCCTGCAGTGAGGCTGAGACTGTACAGCAGTTTTACTTGAGGGATTAGTTCTTCTTGGAGTACATGTAGGACACAACCCGGGACGCCATCTGGTCCCATGTAAGTAGTGTTGTTTGCTTTGGAGAGGGCGGCCTTCACCTGAGCGTCAGAGATGTTTGGGAGGCTGCACTCTGCCGGGATAGATACTTGCTCTTTTGGGGGGGAGGGGGTGGAAAAGTTTGCACTGAACCTGTCTGCCAGGATATTGGCGATGTTTGTGGGTTCAGTGTATTTTTTGTCGCTTAGAATCAACTCAGAACAAGTCTAGGAGTTGCAACCCAGGTTCCTAACCTAACTGAAAAAAGCCTTATGATTGTCTTTAGTGTCCTGTGCAATTTTTCTCTCGAAGCTGGCCTTGGAGGATTTTATGAGGGATCGTAATTTTTTGCTAGTACTGATCAGAGATGCCTTCCCTTTTAGAGATTTTGCTCTATCATGTAGAAGCTTCCTCCTTCTGTGCTACAGTTTATTTATGGCTGGGGTCCACCAGACTGAACGCCTGCCTTTGGATGATTGGGTCTTGATTTTGTTTGGGATAGCATGATTCATGCATTCCTGGAGATGTCCGTAGAATGCGTTTATATAGGATTCTGCAGTTTGGGCCGTAGTTTCCACTGGCCCTGGGGCCTTGAAGGATTCCACTTCGGTTTTGAGAAGTTTGAAGTTCGCTTTTGAGAAGTTTTTCACTGTGGTTTTCTGGGCTGGGGGTGGGGTCGGGATGTGGATATCCAGTGAAATTAATTTATGGCCTGATCTTACCAATGAGGGATATACTTCTGGTATGGAGCACAGAGTCCCCATATTGGTAATGATCAGGTCTAGTATGTTTTCCCCTCTTGTGGGAGTGGTGACTAGTTGTTCCATAGCATTTGAGTTTATAAATTCCAGGAACCTTTGGGCTAAGGTGCTGCGGCTTGAGTAATGCTCCCAGTCTATGTTTGGGTAGTTGAAGTCGCCCAATATAATGGTGTTTGGAGAGATCTTCATGTTCTCCAATGTTTTCAGGAAAGCCGAGTGGGATTCCTGACTTTGCGAGGGTGGTCTGTAGGATGCTATGAACTGAAAAGCAGTCTTGCCCACTGTCAGTTACACGTGAATGGTCTCCGATACTTCGTGCAATGCCACTAACCTGGAGGTGTGGATATCCTTGATAAATATGGAAACTCCCCCTCCTTTTGTGGTTCGGTCCGGGTTTTGGGGCCGAAAAGCATGATATGAGGTATAACCTGGTAGTGCTGGTGTGCTCTCTGGAGCCTTGAACCAGGTTTCTGTCACTGCACAGATATCGATGTTCTCCATACTGAGGAGAGCTTCGAGTGCCTGCATCTTGAGGTTAAGACTTCTGGCGTTTAGCAGCATTACCCTTAGTTTCTTGTTCCTTGTGCTGTCTATGGAGGTGGGTTTGACTTTTGAGCCTTGGATAAAAAAGGCACTATGGGGGTGGCAAGAGCCTTTGCCAATATCCGAATGCCCAGGGGTGACAGGTGCAAGCCGTCCCTAGCGAAGCAACGTGGCTTGTCGAGCATGTCATCCCAGGCAGACAGACACTGGATCCCCTTTGAATGACACCAAAATTTTAGCCAATTGTTAAAATCGATCATTTTGTCTTTATACTGTGGCATCATTCTAGGTGAGGGTAAGATGCTGCTCAAGGTCAGGGTCATACCGGCCTGGGCTACATGATCAGAGAGCTCCTCTATGTCTCTTTTCATGTAGTCAAGGGAGGTACGTCTCAGGTCATTCACGCCAGCATTTACAATGACTGAGTCATATTTGTATTTGCTTTGGAGTGACCTGAGTGCTTGCGTTATGTGGCGGATCCTAGCGCCCGACAGGCAGCTCACTGTGACCTTCTCTTTATTCAGCCTGGTGAGCGGGACGTCAGTGTGTCTGACAATAGAGTCACCTATTACAAGAGTATCAGGTGTGTTATTCAGCCTTAAGGGCTGTGACTGCTTGGCACACTGACTGTGTGCTATGTGTTGTACGTGTTTTGTTTTGGGGTAGCGTTTGCTTGGATGTCTGATTTGGAGGTCTCTGTTGCTTAGATAGATTTTTATTTAGAGCCTCCGAGTATGTTTTTGTGTTTTTATGTGTTTGGTTCGCTGTTGTGGTGGGACTATGTGATACTGGAAGTGTGTTGTGTGAGGTTACCTTCTCCTCCTGACTGGCTACACCAGTTTTGAGATGAGAGCTCTCAGCCTCCAGTTTGGCTATATGGTTGCATCTCTCACATATATTTGAACCTGTTTGGAGGAGGAGAGGGTTGTCCGTGTACATGAGACAGTTGTAACATTGCCTCAAAATTCTCAGATTCACCAGCTGGACTGGAGAGGAAACCATTGACTGACCTTTGGACATGCTAGAGTAATATAGGGAACTGAATTAAAACATACCAATGGGGGACAAGGTAATCGTAGAGAGTATAAGAGTAAGTAGTGCTTATGGTTTATTAGTGCTAACTTGTAAAATTACTTATTTGGACCAGTGAGGGACCTTAGAATGAGAATATGGTGTTTAATTTTTGAGATAGAGCAGTTCTAAGGGAAAAAGTGAAGAGCAGACTTTGTGGAGCCAGGAATAGTTTAAACCCGTGCAAAAACGCGCAAAACAGGATTTTAAGAAAGGGAGATCAAGGAGTTAGGAATTGACCCAAAATGGCCAATAAAACTACAGTTTCAAGGCAGTAACCATTCCCACAGGGGCAGGCAGGCTGCTCAATGTTTATCACTGCCACTGATGAACACAGAGACTTCCCTTTAGCCCAAGCAAACAATGGCCTCCAAGAAACATACAAACAGTTCAGAACAGCAAATCTGTAACTGAACTTTTTTAAATCTCAGAAAAGTGGGAAAAAGAAAAGTTTTTTTTGTTTTTTTTAAGGAAAGCAGAGGTTCACAAGTATCAACAAGTTAGAACAGTGCAGTAAATGACCCCACACTTGAGTGCTAGGTCAGAGACAGATAAAATGCAAGTTTTAAGAAAAAACGATTTTAAAAATAAGTGCAGGCAGGAAATTCAGTAATCAGCTCTAGGTTGTGTTCTAAATACAGTTACCATTGCCTTCTTCCCCATTCCCCAGAATAAAGGTGAAAGAATTCTATATGTACTGGATTTCCACAGACAGCCAAGATTCTATACAGAAAAGACAAAAACTATCAGAAAATCTGACCAACATTTCATCTCTTATGAAGGAAGATGTTAGGCCTTCCAGTCTCAAAACAGATAATTTCCAGATGGTTACCCCTTTCCATTTCCTTCTATTACTCCTTCTATGGCAAATCACTGCAGGAACAGATGAAAACTTGCTCTTTCAGAGCTATGTCTTCTTTTACAAGGGCTTTGTTTCTGAGTAGATTTTAGAGGCCGCTATCTTTGCTTCTGTTCACACTTTCACAAAACACTACAAGACAAATGTCTTTTACATAGCCATTGTCAAGGTTTATTGGATTCCAGCTCTATTGTTTCAGCCTCCACCTTTTCCTCCTAAAAGCTATGAAAATCGTCTCTTAAGTCAGAAATATTAAAAGTGTTCTAATGAAGAAAATCATGTAGTTGTGATAAGATCTTACCACAACAGATGTTCAAATACATAACTGTTCAGTGTATGCACCCCACCTCCCTTCCCCCTAATTTCTCCATGGCTGAGCTGGATCTCCTTAGTTATGCATACTCTCTTTCTTCTATTTTATTACTGCGTTTGCCATCCATGAGTATTAGCTTCAGTCCTTCTCTCTGGGACAAGAAAATTCTGAGGATTTCTGTGCCAAAATGTCCCTTAAGTACAAGCACATAATCTTGTGCATATTTTGTAGCTTTGATGTATGGCCCAACAGAAAGGTGATTAAGCTTTTGAAGACTGACTGGCTGTATGGTATCCTTGGCAGATCATGTCTCATAAGTAAGGAATACTGCAGCGGAGATCCATTCAAATATCTACTGTAAAGATCTTACACAACTGTTATTATCCTTAGCACTAATTTCAATTTCTAAATGGAAATGAAAAAAAAATCATTTTCTACTTCAGAGCAGCCAAGCATGGCAGATATCAGTCTCTACAGTGAAATAATCAAGAGGAACAATATCCTTGCTGGAAACAACTTCTTACAAACAGCAAGAAAGATGAGGATAGCTGTAACTTTGGACCACAATGCACCCAAAATATATAAAGAACTAGCAAAGATCAAATAACAGGCAAGGAAGGAGATGTTAGTACTTCTTTGATTCATGCATAGGAGACTGAACACTGGATTGCTTTATGAGTTTTGCTATTCTGCCAGACCCTTGATCTCTCTTCCCTTGCAATTACCACTGTGTTCTCTGGTAAAGAGTTAAAAGCCAAAGTTGATTAAACTGATGATTAAAGATTAAATAAAACTAAAATACATATTTCTTGGCCAATCTGCCAAATGGTTTGCTTCAGACTCTGATGCTCTTCTTCCTGATACTTCTGGCTGTGTGATTCATCTGATGCTTTTTGACTTCCTAATAATGCTAAGGCATCTCCCCACACTCATAAGTATCCTTTTTTGTTTTAAAATCACAACTGAAGAGCAACTTGAAAGCTCATAATAATACAATACTGATACCATCTAAAGTAACATCATTGTCAGCATGAGCAGTATTTGGTATTGGCTTTTACTTCAGAGAAGTAGATGCCAAACAAGAGAGGTCCCAGCACAGAACCCTGTGGAACTCCACTAGGGACTGATTTCTTTGGGGAGGTAACATCCCCATTTTGGTTCAACTGACAAAGTTCATATGGTACCCAAAAAGTACAAGAATTAGCTATAATAAGCTAATACCCACAAAAGAAAAAGGAGGCCTAGGCCTTCCTGATTTTCAGTTGTACTATGAAATTATTAACGCAAGTCGCATCATGCAGATGGCAAATCATGACCCAATAGGAAATGAATGGTACCCATTATGGATTAAATTATTTTACCGGGATATTATAACTTATAAAGTTAATCCAAAAACGATTCCCTTCTTAAAACAAGAAACTCTTAAGACAATAAAAATTCACCTAATCTTAATAAACAACTGTGAAATTTTCAAGAAGCTACTGATATCAATAAATTTAAAAGACACAATTAAGCTTTTGCAACCAATACATAACGCAGACATAAAAATAGCAAATGCTATGGTAAATCTAGATAAATACCCTTTAATAAAAAAATATACAGTATGGGATTTTTACCAATTAAAAACCTCCCAATGGAAAATATCATGAAACTACTTAAAGCTAGCAATAAATATAGCCTGATAATTTATATCAATGTAGTTGAGTAGGATGTCAGTTTAGCACAAGTTCTAAAATTGCTCTTAAGTAAAAAGAAAATGATATCAAATACATATAAATTAATAGCAAATATTAAATATCAAAGTACTATTCTTTTTTCAAAGTTTTGGGAGAGAAAAGAACACCATAACAGACAATCAAAAGGAATTAGCTATTAGAAATACTATGAAACTGACACCATACAAAAAGTTAATATACACACAGACCATGATCTTCAACAATGCCTACCATACACCTGTCCACCTTAAAAAAATTCAATTCATCCAAGTCACCCTATTGCTCCTTCTGTCCTAACCAAGAGGCAGATATCCTTCACATCTTTTGGAGATGCAAAACAGTTTATAAACTGTGGTACTCACTAAGATTCCTTTTAGAGAAATCAGGGTATTCAAAATTCACACTGTCATGGGAGACAGCTATACCGCATATATTGAAATGCGATAATAATTTCTCTAAACACATTATAACAACACTATGCACACTATTAAAAGCTTACATAGCAAAAACTGGATAGACAGATCAAGACTAACCTGGTCAGAATACAAAAGAATGGCGAAAAAACATATACTGGCCAAGAAGCTTTATACAAAAATTCAGAAGAACCAAACCTGCTACTGCAAAGCATTAATTAATATTCTGTCATAAACAGTATCTTAAATACTAATTATATAAGGATAGTAAACACATCACTTTGTTAAGATTAGTAACCACAATAATTAAGGTGACATATTTGTATATATGTATAAAAGGTTATCACTATATAGGTTGATGTTATACCTCTAATATTGCTCACAGTTGTAAAATAATGTACAAGAGAACTGCTATATGATAAAAGCTCTTGGAATAACTTATAATATACTTATAATATAACCATATCCTCGTAACACAAATGGTAATTCTACCTAATTTGAATGTTAATGAGTAAAGTGGGCAATAACTATTACTACTTGCTTATGGTATGTACTCTGTAACATCAACTGTACCACATGTATATGTCTTGTTTATCTTTTTCTCCATATTTTGTGAACAAATATTTATTAAAAAGAAATTTGATGAAAAAAATCCCCATTTTGATTTCCATCATCCTATGAGCCAGTTGGCAATCCAGCAAGTGACAAAGAGGTTTAATTCCCACTTTATTTAGCTTTTCTACTCTGCCTGAGTGTACGACTGTGTCAAAAGCTTTGGCAAGTCATGTTTACCATCCATGAGTACTAGCTTCAGACCTTCTCGTGTGCTTTGCTGACCTTTTCAAAAAGTCTACCCAGGCTGAGTAACCATGACCTTGCCCTTGATGAATCCAAACTGAGATGGGTCCAGTGTTTGGAGGTTCCCTATGCCCTTACTGATAAGTTCCATGATAAATCTTTCCATGGCTTTGCATATGAGGATAGTCAGACTCAAGGTTCTGTAATTGCCTGGGTCTGTGAAAGGTCCTCCCCATGCAGAAGAATGACTATCTGTTCTACATTTGCTTAGTACAAAACCGTTATAGAGGCTGAAACTGAACACGTACTTCATGCTATTTAAGATGCATCCAGGTATACTGTCAGGACTCATGGATGCAATATTTTTAGCTTTTGACAGCACTTTTAGGACTTGGTCTTATGTGATAGCTAAAGGTGAAACAGTTTCAGGTATGTCTTGAGGGACAGATTTAGGGGAGAGAGGGGATAAAGTTAGAGCTGAACTTGTCAGCTAGTAGATGTGCTTTATCTTCAGTCTTGGTGTAGGTAAGAATATGCATTGCGCTTTTGAGATTACAAAAATAACTGAAAAAAGGCCTTGTGACCATCTTTGGCTTGGGTAACTATTTCAGTCAAACTGGGTTTTGGTAGATTTTATTATGCTTCTGAGTTGCTTACTTCAGTGATGAGGGGTCTATCATTCTAGGAATTACTCTTTTACTTTTGATCAAAATTCTCTTATTATAAAGCTTATTAATGTTATGATTCCACCATGTGAGTTTGTTTCTGGGGGTTGTCCTGAGCTTGTTCCTACAGGGCACAGCTGAATCTATGCAGCTATTTACATGATGGTATAGTGTGGTGTATATTTCTGCATATTCAGTGGAGTTAACCGGGTTTGGTCGGGATTTGAAGCTTACCAATGTATCACTTAGGAGTAGGAAGTTTGTCGGAGAAATACTTAAAGGTACCTTGGGTCGAAAGAGATGGCTTTAGACCTAAAAAGTGACAAAGAGAAACAAAGGATGGTGCAAGACGCTCAGATATTAGTAAGGACAAGATGTTATTCTTGCTAGTGGGTACTCTGACTAATTGTTCCCGGGTGTTTGTATTAAAGTCCATGAAACTCTGTACTTGTGCACTAGTGGTGGTGTAGGTTTCCCAGTCTATAGTTGGATAGTTCAGATCACCTAGGAAAATGGTCCTAGCTTTAAAATCAAGTGAGTCTAGTTTCTGTAAACAGGCATTGTGGCTTTCTTGGATTACTGAGGGCATTTTATAGCTATCTAATAAGTGGCATGGGACCTTTCTGATGGTTATTTGGACGTGAAAAAGCTCTAGTACATCATGCTGCTTCAACAACCTTGATGTGAGTCTCTTCTGGATGAAGACAGAGACACCTCCACCTTTCTCCCATGTTGTGCAATAGCTGGTCTGAACGTGTGTAAGGCATTACAGCCCTGCACAGCCGGAGTGCTCTCCACCACTTTAAACCAGGTCTCAGTCAGTACACAGATGTCAATGTCCTCCAGGGTGAGAAGGGCTTGTAAGCAGGGGAGTTTCTTGTTTAACATCGATCAGTAACACCTTCATATTTTCCTTTGTTTGCTTTATTATGTTGGTAGGTTTATCAGGATGGCGTTGCCTAAAAAAGGCACTATGGGGGTGGACAATGTCGTTGAGAATAACTGAAACCCTAGAGGGGACAGATGTTGGTCATCTCTGGCAAAGCAGTGTGGTCTGTCAACCATATCCACCAAGGCTAAAAAAATATTCAACCCTCTTTCAAATGACATCAAAAACTAAGCCAATTATTGAAGTCAAATTATTTTTTGCTCATGTTATGCCATCACCTTTGGAGAAGGCAGAATGCGGCTCAATGCTAGGCTCATACATGACAGTCTGACACTCCATTATTTTTGTCTTCATATAGTCCAAGGAGGTACACCTCAAGTCACTGACACTGGCATGAACTATGACAGAGTCATACTATTACATGATGTTCAAAGATTTGAGTGCATGCATGACCTAACTGATCGTGGCATCAGGCAAACTAACTAGTGACTGTCGCTCCTTCTTTGCTCAGCCTGGTAAGAGGTACATCTGCATAACTTGTGTGTGTGTGCGTGCGTGTATGTATAAACAGTTACATACTAAACCCATAATAGTATAACTGCTATAAAAAAATGACACTTTCCACAAAAATGTACTTTTTAAATATGATCTTCTTAACATCTGATGCATCTTAAAACACAATTTTACTGTGGTGAACCAGGTTATGCTGAACAATATATTTTTTACACGAAACATTTTCAGTGACTGTACTTCCACCTCTAAGAGAAGGGGTCAAAATCTTTCATATATGCAAATACTACTTATTGAGTAACAATATATTTGACAATTCTCGTTCAATATAAAATGTTATATATTTCATTTTCTACTGCTCCAAAAGCTACTGAGAAGACACTTAGTACAAAATGAGTAAAGGTGGCAGGAAAACAGCAGGAGCAGTAAATGAGAAAATCAGCTTAGGCAAGACAATTTGC